>NC_056740.1:41613905-41911405 GCF_019279795.1 Protopterus annectens | reverse complement strand
TATCAGACTTCCTTTGCTAGGAGAGCTATGAAGGGCCAGAAGGAAAATGTTGAAGCAGGCTCACCTCTCTTACCATATCCTAATTTATAGGATTTGAGTTAAGTAGCCAAGGAGGCTGTGGATACTAAGGAGCAGAGGGAGTACTTATACTGGGACAATGGATTGCTGTACAGGGAATTGACCACTTACAGATGATTACAGGGTAAAGTAATATAGCTGTCAGTAGTAGTGAGGGTCTGCAGAGTGGCCCATGACAATCCATATAGGTATAAAGTGTATTAAAGGTGGCTTATACAAATATTTTTTTGTCTCGGAATTGCAGTTGATGTAACAAGGTACTGCAGGACCTCTAAGCAATGCCAGAAGGCTGGCAAGGCTGGAGACAAAGACAAAACTACTTTGATACCTTTGCCTATTATTGCAGAATCATTTTAGAGGGTAGCTATGAAGATCATGAGAACTGTTAGTATGTGAAATTCCACAGGCAAGCACTATATCCTGGTAGTGCAAGACAAAGTCAATGGTTACCCAGAAGTAGTAGTAGCTCTTTCCTACTCTGAATCAAAGAAGGTATCAAATGCTTTGCTAGACCTTTTCAATGTAGTAGTTTGCTTAGGGGAAATATCAATGAATTGAGATGCAAAAATTATGTCAGACTTGCTGGTGCATTTATGGAAACACTCTGGAGTAAAACACTTAAAGACTACCCTATATGATTCATAAACAAATAGTCTGACAAAAAGGTTTAACTGTATACTAAAGAACATATTGAGAGCATTTGCAGACATACCTCTCAACCTATTAAAACCAAGAAATCGGGACAAAGCCTAAGAAAATGTGGGGACAAAGGCCCAAAAATAGGGTCACATTGTAAATATTGCTCTTATAAACGTAGAAATTTGCTAGAGTAACAGGGTTTGTGTTCCATGCCCAGGAAAGATGAAGCCTTAGAGCAGCTATGTGGGGATAAGCATCTAACTACTATTTACCTCATCAAAGGTTAATAGCAGGTAACTATGACAACCACAGCCAAAGTAGAGGTCAGTGTTGGTAATCTTGTATGGGATGTTAGCAAATGTCACATGGATTTACAGAGCTATCTTACTTGGATTGCAGAAATACTTGTGAGTGGGTGGAGGAATGATTAAGACAGAACCTGTCAAGGTCAAGGCTGTTTGGGATAGCCCTCCCCTACTAAGAAACAGGTATGGGCTTTCATGGGAACAGCACAGTACCACTGGCATTTTGTTCCTCTGTATAGTACGATAGGTACTAACCTTTCAAATCTTATCAGGAAAAATAAAATAGAGTAGTTTTTTAGGACATCCAGACACCAAACTATGAGCAAGCATTTCAAAAGCTCAAGGAGGCTCTCAGTGGACCCCATAATTCCAAACAGTCATGATTATAGTAAAGAATTATTTGTACATATATATGCTCTAACTACAGAGTGAGGGAGGTACATAACCAGGTTTCCTCAAAGGTGTAGGACTACCCTATTGTGTACTTGTGCTGCAGATTTCATTCCAGAAAGGAGTCTGATGTTAACACTAGAAAAGGAGAAACTCGGTATAGTCATAAGGTTCTGCAAAAGTTGCAACCCTGTTTGTATGGCAGAAAAATCACACTTATTTACAAGCCATAGTCTAATGTTGAAGTAAAGTAAGTAGATTGACAGCATGGAAAACTTTTTGGACATAATTTAGACTTGAATTTTATAACATTAATATCCAACATGGATGTGGTAGTGCTAATAGTAATGCATGGGTCTATCTATTAAAGGTATCTGGTAATAAACCAAAAATGACACCTCTGTCAAAAGCTTCAATCCATGAAGGATGCCCCCACAATACTTATCTTAAGTAGGAGGTACGGATCTGAACCCACATCTTAAAAGAGACTGGAAATTCAACATACTTAGAAGGCATTCCCTGTTTTATATTCACAAGTCAAAAGCCTCAAGTAAAAATGCACTGGTTGCAGATGAGCAATACAGAAGAAAAAATCACATTACCTGTTATCCCAGTTTCCTTTAGACTGGGATTGCCCCTAGCATCAGAAATATAAATAAATTGTTTTCCACATAGCACCACATTTATGAATGGAAACATTTAGTTACCATTGTTTACAGTCCTTGCAACATAGGTTCATAGGTTCAGAGGTAGGTACTAGGATATCAGCCCTGGGGCCTATATAAGCCTAGCCAAAAAAGTTCCCTGGCTTTTGCCACACAAGTCATTTATTTTCCTGCACCCCTGTCTAGCAGAGCTACAGAAGTGATCCAGAGTGAATTTCCTATTTCCCATCCAATTGTCGAGATTTTTCTTAAAGAGGGACAATGAGGAGCTTTGCTTGACATGAATGGGTAGTCTGTTCCAGAACATGGGGAGTCTCTGGGACAGGAATCTATCCCTCCAGCATGTTCTCTTTATTGTGGTGGCAAGGTTTAGGTCCCTGGAGGGATTGGGGTTTCTGTAAAAGTAACACGTCCAACAGATCTGTGTTTGACATGGCTTTGTATGTTAGGCGGAGGACGCCTCTGAGTAGGTGATAAGCGACCGAGTAGAGCTAGAGTTTTTGAGACGGTCTGTGTATGACATCTGTTTGAGGCCATTAATCCTCTTAGTGAGTTATTTCTGTGGCCTTTCTAGTTGTCGTAGATGTCTTGTGAGGTACATGCCAAATGGGGGGGGGGGTTGTACTCTATAATGGGTCTGATGAGGGATGAGTACAGAGGAACAATGTCCTCTTTTTTGCTGGAGGTGAACCCCTTTGTGATGAGGTGTGCCACATAGAAGGATTTCCTGACTACTGTGGCAATGTGATTATCAAAGGAGAGATTACTGTCCACCTGTGTCCCAAGGTCTCTTATCACATTTTCGATGTTTAGTAGGCTACCACCTATGTGGTAGTTCATGGGTACAGCATTTTTCCCAAAGGGGATAATAGTGCACTTCTTGGCATTGAGCTTGATGCCATGACTTTGACACCAAGCATCAGTCTCAGTGAGGCCCCTTTGTAGAATGTCCACATCATTAGGTGATTCTATTATGGCACCTAGTTTGCAGTCATCTGTGAACTTCATTAGTCAAAAACCTGCTGTATTAACCTGGACTTCTGAGAAGTAGATGCCAATCAGGAGAGGACCCAGGACTGAGCCCTGTGGTACTCCACTTGTCACTGGTCTGAAGTTGGATTTGGAGTCGACTACTTTCACTGTGTGGGTTCTGTCAGTGAGCCATTTTGCCACCCATCTTGTGACATAGGGATGTATGCCCATTCTAATGAGTTTATCTATAATTCCAGAGTGGGGGATGGTGTTGAAAGCCTTGGCAAGGTCAAGATAAGCTGGGTGCACCACCTTACCCTTGTCCACAGCTCTGGTGACTGCTTCAAAGAAGTTAATCAGGTTTAGGAGACATGACCTACCTTTTACAAACCCAAACTGAGTGGAGTCCAGAGTTTGGAGATTACTTATGTCCTTGTTTATAAGCTCCAAGATAATACGTTCCATGACCTTGCAGACCAGGCTTGTCAGGCTAATGGGGTGGTAGTTCCTGGGGTCCAAGGTGGCACCCTCATTGTAGAGTGGGACAACCATCACTGTGTGCCATTCAGTAGGCACAAAGCCTGAAGTGAGGCTATGATTGAACATGGTACTTAGGTGGGGTGCCAGTTCATTCTGTAGTTCATGCAGAACGCAGCCTTGGATGTTGTGAAGTCCCATGGATGCTATGTTCTTGACTTTGGAGAATGCAGTTTTACTTGTGCAGCTATGATTATAGGGGCTTTGCATTCTTCTGGTATAGTGATTGGCCCTTTGGCGGGTGGGGGGTGAAGATTGTACTGAACTTATCTGCCAGGATGTTGGCAATATCAGTTGATTCTGTATATCTAGTGTCATTGTGCTGTAGCTCAGAGCAGATCTGAGTGTCACCATTAAGATTCTTGACATCACTGTAGAATGTTTTGTGGCTGTCTTTAGAATCAGTGGCAATTTTATTTTTGTAACTAATTTTGGAGGATTTTATGAGGGATCTCAGCTTCTTACTGAGGCTGTCCAGGGAGTTCCTGCAATCAGGGGATTTTACTTTTTTTTGCAACAGCTTCTTCCTTATGTTGTAGCGTTTGTTTATGGCAGGGGATCACCAGATTGGCTTCCTTTTTCTGGAGGATAGCATCTTGGTTCTGTTGGGGATGGCACGATCCATGCACTTATGTATGTGCTTATACAGTGTATTTGTATAGGACTTAGCAGTCGTACCTCTATTTTCCATCTGTATGGGTCTTGTGAAGCTTACCACTTATGTCTTAAGAAGCATGAAGTTGGCTTTGGAGAAGTTTTTTATGGTGGTTTCCTTAATGGGGGTTTGGGAATGGGATATTGATGTCTAGGGTGATTAGTTTGTGGTCGGATCTAACCAGCAAGGAGTTGACCACTGGCATGGAACATTGGTTGCCCATATCGGTAATGGCCAGGTCCAGGATATTGCTGCCCCTGGTGTGGGTATGGACAAGCTGATCCAGGACATTGGAATTTATGAATTCCAGAAAGCATTGAGTTAGTACATAAGTAGTTTTCCCAGTTGATGGTGGGGTACTTGAAATCGCCCGTTATTAGGGAATTGGGCTGTACCTTAATATTGCCCAGTATATCTAGAAATGTGGAGTGGGCATCCTCATCCTGTGGCATGGTGGGGGATCTGTAAAAATCTACAACCTGGATTGTAGTCTTGCCCAGTGTTAGTTGCACTTGGATAATTTTGGATGCATTATGTTGAGCAACTAGCCTGGAGGTGTGGATATCCTTAATGAATATGGACACGCCTCCTCCTTTAGTGTTTCGGTCCAGGTCAGGTGGCTGAAAGGTGTGGTATGAGTTATAGCCTGGTAATGCAGGCGTGCTCTCTGGAGCCTTGAACTAGGTCTCCATCATTGCACAGATGCCGATGTTCTCCATTATAAGGAGTGCTTCAAGTGAGTGCATATTGAGGATTAGATTTCTAGCATTGAGTAGCTTTACCCTCAGATTTTGCCAGCTTATACCTACTACGGTGGTGAGTTTTTCATTTCAACCTTGCCTAAAAAGGCACTATAGGGGTAGCAAGAGCTGTAGCCAGTATCCAGAATCTGAGGGGCGACAGGTGCAGCCCATCTCTGGCAAAGCATCATGGTCTGTCGATCATGTCGTCCCAGGCAGACAGACACTGGATCCTCTTAGAATGACACCAGAACCTTAGCCAATTTTTGAAGTCAATCATTTTGTCCTTGTATTGTGGTATTATTCTGAGCAATGGCAGGATGCTACTCAGGGCTAGGATCATACCTGTCTGGGCTACATGATCCGAGAGCTCCTCTATGTCTCTTCCCATGTAGTCCAGGGAGGTACATCTCAGGTCATTCACACCAACATAGACAATGACAGTGCCATATTTGTACTTGTTGTGGAGTGACCTGAGTGCTTGCATTATGTGGTGGATCCTGGCATCCGACAAGCAGCTGACAGTAACTTTCTCCTTGTTTAGCCTGGTGAGTGGGATATCGGTGTGCCTGACTATAGAGTCACCTATGACTAGTGTGTTGGATACATTGTTTTGCCTTATGGGCTGAGGTTGAGTGGCACACTGATTTTGTGGGCTATGTGTCATTTGGGGAGTGTTGCGAGGTGGTGGTTGCTTGTGTTTCAGCTTTGGAGGTCTCTGTTGTTTGGGAAGATTTTTATTGAGAGCTTCCATGAATGTAGGTTTGTGCTTTGTGTTACTATATGTGGGTTTAGGTGATGTAGGTTTTGATGGACTATGTGTTGAATGTAGTGTGGTGCTGGTGTTTACCTTCTCTTCTTGACTGTCTAGAACAGTCTTGGCTGGAGAGAGCTTGGCTTCCACTTTGGCTATATAAGTGCATCTCTCACAGGTTGTAGTGTTGGGTGATAGGAGGAGCAGGTTATCAGTGTACATGAGGCAATTCTTACATTGCCCCAAGATGCCCAGATTCATCAGATGGACAGGGGAAAATACTGGGAGCTGACCCTTAGACATGCCTGGATAGGTTAATTTAAGTACTAAAACTGTTTTCCTCCTAACAAGTGAGGAAGATTGTGTGCTGAAGTAATTTATCATTTATTTAGTGCTTGCAACGAGTTTTGAACAAGTGCTGAGCACAAGGAAACAGTTTTGAGTGTTAAAATTAGAAAACTGGATAGTTCTAAGGGATAATTAAAAGAGCAGACTTTCTGGCACTGGTAATAGTTTAACCCTAGTTAAATGGCACTGTGTGATGCGCAAATCCGTGCAAACATGGGTTTTTAAACAGAAAGATAAAAGGGATAGAAATAGCCTAAAATAGCCAGTAAAACTACAGATTCTGAGCTGAAACCACTCCTCCAGCAATAGAGAGGCTACTCAAAGCTCACCACTCTCACTGATGAACAGAGAAGCTTCCTTCTATCTTAGTAAAGGTCTGGGCAACACAGAAATTACAAAACAGCCCAAGAATTCGGCAAAATCTGAAAACCAGACTCTACTGCTTATAGAAAGGCAGGAAATGAGTGGAGAGATAGGATGTTTTGTTTTTATTTTTTTTTTTTCAAAAATTAAAACAGATACAGTAAAACAAAACACTTTTAAAACAGAAGAATGGCTATCACACTTGAGTGTGTAGCCCTCAACAGTTCAACAGTTGAAAAACACTTAAAAAATGATCAGTTAAAGCACAAACAGTATCAGAATTCAATAAACAGTTCAAATAAGTTGCAAAGTTAATAAAAAATGCTCAGAATAATGTGGCTAGTGAAAATAAGCAATAAAAAGCAAAACAGAGGTATTTAATCCACTCAAAGTCTCCATTTTCTCTCTCTGCTGCTGTAGAACTCTGCAGGACACCCAGGCAGGATCTTGCAGAGGTAATATAAGCATAAAAACCAGGCAAACATGAGCTTTTAAACAGAAAGATGAAAGGGATAGAAATAGCCCAAAATGGCCAATAAAACTACAGATTTTAAGCTGAAACCACTCCTCCAGTGATAGACAGGCTGCTCAAAGCTCACCATCTTCACTGATGAACAGGGAAGCTTCCTTCTATCTTAGTAAGGTCTGGGCAACACAGAAACTACAAAACAGCCCAGAATTCATGAAAATCTGAAAACCAGTAACCAGGCAGGATCTTGCTGAGGTAATACAAGTTAAAAAAATGCACAAACACAGGTTTTTAAACAGAAAGATGAAAGGGGTAAAAATAGCCCAAAATGGCCAATAAAACTACAGATCCTGAGCTGAATCCTCCAGTAACAGGCTGCTCAAAGCTCACCACTCTCACTGATGAACAGAGAAGCTTCTTTCTATCTTAGTAAGGTCTGGGCAACACAGAAACTACAAAACAGCCCAAAATTCAGCAAAATCTGGAAACCGGACTCTACTGGTTATAGAAATGTGGGAAACGAGTAGAGACATATGATTTTTTTTGTTTGTTTTTTCAAAAATTAAAACAGATACAGTAAAACAAACAATTTTAAACAGAAAAATGGCTATTGCACTTGAGTGTGTAGCCCTCAACAATCCAACAGCTGAAAAACACTTAAAAATGATCAAAGTGCAAACAGTATCAGAATTCAAAAAACAGTTTAAATAAATTGCAAAGTTAATAAAAAATGCTTGGAATAGTGCGGCTAGCAAAAATAAGCAATAAAAAACAAAGCAGAGTTACTTAATCCACTCAAAGTCTCCATTTTCTCTCTCTCTGCTGCTGAAGAACTCTACAGGACACCCAGGCAGGATCTTGCTGAGGTAATACAAGCACAAAAAATGTGTAAACATGGGTTTTTAAACAGAAAGATGAAAGGGATAAAAATTGCCCAAAATGGCCAATAAAACTACAGATTCTGAGCTGAAACCACTCTTGCAGTGAGAGATAGGCTGCTCAAAGCTCACCACTCTCACTGATGAACAGCAAAGCTTTCTTCTATCTTAGTACAGTCTGGGCAACGCAGAAACTCAAAACACCCCAGAATTCAGCAAAATCTGAAAACCGGACTCTACTGGTTATAGAAAGGTGGGAAACAAGTAGAGAGATAGGATATTTTTGTTTTGTTTTTTTTTTTCAATAATTAAAACAGATACAGTAAAACAAACACTTTTAAAGTAGAAAAATGTCTATCGCACTTGAGCGTGTAGCCCTCAACAGTTCAACAGCTGAAAAACACTTAAAAACAGTTAAACAGTGGAATAAGGAATTAATGGAATTACAGTCAAAAGTAGATAATTTTAAGCTTGATATTCAAAATGGAAACACCAACTTAATAAAAGAACTAGAAGATACTAATAAAAAATACTCAGAGACGCTACACCACAAAACAATGATCAACTTAGAAAAAATTAAACTATGTTACTATTCAATGAACCCTAAAAACCAACGAAGAATAGCAAATAGGACTAAAAAGATTATTAAAACAAATCAAATCAAGGAAATACATAATATAGAAACCAAAAAGAAAGTATCTGATTTAGAAGGAATACTAGAAGCTTTTAGGCTATTTTTTCATAAACTTAATAATCAAAATGAGAAAAGAGAAACACATTCAGTATTGAAAGCTTTTCTCAAAAACAATGTTAAAGTTAGGTTATTACAGGAGCAGGTACAACTAATAGATAAACAAATAACAATGACAGAACTTAAAGCTGAAGTAAATAAGCTAAAATTAAACAAAGCTCCAGGTATAGATAATATCACCCCAGAAATGTTTAAATTACTATCAAATGAGGCTTTGCTGTTGTTATTGAATGTCTTTACATCAGTTAAAAATGGTAAAGACATTCCTCCTTCTTGGAAGTACACATTAATATCACCAATTCTGAAACAAAATAAAGATCCCAGTGAATGTTCATCATACAGACCCATTTCACGTCTTAATATAGATTATAAATTTTTTATGGCAATACATGCTGCTCGAATAAAACAATTACTACCACTTTTGATACTGGAGGATCAAACAGGTTTTATAAAAGATAGGAACACTTATGACAACATTAAAATAATTTTTTTCCTTAATTGATTATATAAATGTCACAAAAAACAAAATGAATATTATTAGCTTAGACATAAATAGCGCATTTGATTCAGTGAACTGGGATTATCTGTGGTTAGTTTTAGAAGAATATGGCTTCTCAAACAACTTCACTTTGTTAATAAAATCATTATATGAAAAATCATTGGCTTATATAAAACTGGGATCTTGTCTGTCTAAATCTATTAAAATAACTAAGGGCACAAAACAAGGCTGCCCTCTTGCTCCGTTATTGTTTGCGCTAGTCATTGAATCCTTAGCAAATAATATATGTATGGATAAAAATATTGAAGGAATACAACTAGACAACAGCCTAGAGCTTAAAATTCAACTTTTTGCTGATGATATTTTAATTACCTTAAAAAATAATAATAACAGTTTAAAAGCATTATGGGACTCAATTCAAAACTTTCAAAACTTTTCAAGTCTTAAATTTAATGAGAACAAAACAAATGTATTGCTTATAAATACTAATAAAAAAGATCTAAATAAAAAATACCATAAATATATCTCTACCGATAATATAATTAAATACTTGGGAATTATAATAACTAACAACCTAGATCCTACAATTGAAACAAATTATAAAGAGACCTTAAATAATATTAAAAATCTAATACAAAGATGGAATAAATTCTTCTTTTCAATGGAAGAAAGGCTTTATATAATTAAAATGATCATATTTCCAAAAATTCTTTATGTCATACAAGCTTGTTCTTTGCCACCAGCTAAATTGTACCTAAAACAATTAAATGATTTAATTGTAAGATTCCTATGGTAGCCAAAAAAAAACAAGGATAGCTATGAAATATCATCTAGAAGATTGGGATATAGGTGGCATAGGTTTACCAAACATAGAAATATATTTGCATTCATCCATTATTAAAACAATATCATTATGGCTAAATACAAAATATACATCAAAATGGAAGCTAGTTCATGAGAGAATCTGGTTAAAATCAGGATTTGTAGTAGCAAATAAGTATACAGATTTCATACCAAACAATTTTATATGGCTGATGAAGGAATATATGATGATACATAAGAATAAAAATATAAGTTCCAAATACATTACTTATACATTAAAAATTTTCCAAAATCTTATTAATAGCAATCCTGATATTAAAGCATGGTCATTTCTTTTATATCCAGTAGTGTACACACAAGGTAATATAATAACATTTAATATGGAAGTAGTCAACATGCTTAATGAAAAGGGATTAATATATTGGCATCAATTGCTAAACTCTGGAAAACCTCTGACAATAGACCAGATTAAACAGAAATTAAATATGGAAGATAGTTTGTGGTTATATGTACAAGAATTAAGACAGTATATATTAAGCAAACAAGAAACAATGCAACCATCAATAAGACAAAATGTTCCTAACCTTATAGAACATATAATATCACTAATGAATCAACCCATTACTGGAAAGGGATACTGATCATCTATTTATAAAACAAACAAAAAAATAAAAATGCATAATAATGACAAAATATGGAATTATTATAGATCAGTTAATGGACATGTGCCAAATGACAGAGATAAAAAACTAATTCTTCTCTCTCCAAAGCAGACATCACTTTCATTACATTGGAGACTTTCTACATGGCAATTCATACACAGATCTTATGTAACCCCTCATAAAATGGAACTTATGTTTAAGAAAAATATTGGCTGCTGGAGATGTGATTTATCAATAAAAGCAGACTGGCAACATATGTTCTCTGACCATTTGATTAAACCATATTGGGATAAAATAAATTATTTTCTGCAAATGGTATTCACTGATAAATTCCAGATTTCCAAATCTATTATTTTGTTTAATGCACCTGTACCCGACTGTGTGCCAAGAACAAAATATGTAATCTTATGGACTCTCCTAGCTATTGCAAGGAAGAACATTACATCAAACTGGAAATCCAAAGCTTCTCCAACTTTTAAGCAATTCATGAATATGGTGTCAGCAGTATCGCAATTGGAAATGAACACTATTAAAGGAAGAACTGAAAGAACTACATCATTATATGTAGCATGGCAAAAAGTAACTGAAATACTGGAGAATAATGACTGCAGCAGATTATAATCAGGAAACAATTGTATAGAAAGTCAATTATATGTCAACAATAGACACCCTTGTAAATACTTTATTTTGGTTTTAATGTTTGATATCTGTTTAGAGGTTTTAGCCTACCTTTTTAAATAATTTGCAAATACTTCATTGTCATAAATAACCTGCATTCATGTTTTCTTGTATTTGGAAATGAATAAAAATATTTAAAAAAAAAAAAAAAAACAGTTAGACCAGTTTTATAAACTTAAACACCACCACAGAAATGGGGGAGGGGACAGTTTCAGAACAAACGAGAAAGCAGCAAAATTGTCAGCAAATATATAAAATAATTTGGACAGGCAAAAATTAAGACAATGCAGAACTCTGAAAAGTGCCAACAAATATACTTATGAGTGATATATTTCCAGATTGTTTGAAAAGCACTCCATCAGAACACAAGGAGATTTTACATGGAAATTCATCTCACAAGCTATTTGTCTGTGTTAAATGCAGAGCTAAGATTACTAGACTATTTTAATGAAATTATTACTGTTCCACGCACTTTAACCTTCCAATGCCTCATACAGATTGGCTGCAGTGCTGTTTTGCAACTTTGTACAAGGAGTAATGTGGCTCTATAGTCTGCATGGCATGCAGGGCAGCAAATGATCACATTAGAATGGAAATGAAGAATTCCATGAAAATGAGACACATGGATTATTCAAATGATGACATCAAAAGATGATGCAGGGATTCAGAAATATAGAAAACAGGTACACTGTCTCAGAGTGCAAAATTGTTATGAGTACAGGAGAGGTTAGGTGTCTTGGGCTATGGGTATACTACTGCCTGCTCTGGTGTCTCGAGCTATAAGTATACTACTGCCTGCTCTGATGTCTCAGGCTATAAGTACACTAATGCCTGCTCTAGTGTTTTGGGCTATAAGTACAGTACTGCCTGCTCTGATGTCTTGGGCTATAGGTATACTACTGCCTGCTCTAATGTCTCGGGCTATAAGTACACTACTGCCTGCTCTGGTGTCTCGGGCTATAAGTACACTACTGCCTGCTCTGATGTCTTGGGCTATAAGTATACTACTGCCTGCTCTGATGTCTCGGGCTATAAGTATACTACTGCCTGCTCTGATGTCTCAGGCTATATGTATACTACTGCCTGCTCTGGTGTCTCGGGCTATAAGTATACTACTGCCTGCTCTGGTGTCTTGGGCTATAAATATACTACTGCCTGCTCCAGTGTCTCGGGGTATAATTACACTACTGCCTGCTCTGGTGTCTCGAGCTATAAGTATACTACTGCCTACTCTGGTGTCTCAGGCTATAAGTATACTACTGCCTGCTCTGGTGTCTTGGGCTATAAGTATACTACTGCCTACTCTGGTGTCTCGGGCTATAAGTATACTACTGCCTGCTCTGGTGTCTCAGGCTGTAAGTACACTACTGCCTGCTCTGGCGTCTCGAGTTATAAGTATACTACTGTCTGCTCTAGTGTCTCGGGCTGTAAGTGCACTGCTACCTGCTCTGGTGAGCAGTGTCAGTAACAGTAACAAACAATAACTTGCAAGGATACCCACCTAACCTGCTTAAGCAGTGGGAAACAGAGAGACAGATAGAGAGATGAACATGTATAGTAAGAATTTTTTTCTCTTCTTAGTGTATTACCTGCAGTGAGCATATTGCCTTTTACAGAGGCCAAGGAGAAAGAGATGGACATAGCAAGATGTCACAGAGGCAGGTTTAAATTCCCTGGCAGTGAGGTACATATACTACTTTTGATGGCACAGTAGTGCAGTGGCAGTGCCGTTGCCTCACAGCAAGAGGTTCTCTGGTTCGACTCTCGGCCGGAGTGCCTTTTGTGTGGAGTCTGCATGTCTTCCCAGTGTTTGTGTGGGTTTGCTCTGGTTTCATCCCACATTTCAAAGACATGTGTTGCATCTGGAGCATTTCTCTCCAGGTCTCCGCTGGAAATTGGCTTTGTTCCATGTTGGACTTTCCCAGTAAACAAATGTTAAATAAATAAATAAAAATAATAAATACATTTGCAGACTCCACTGTGTAACTGCCAGTGTATGTATGCCATATATGTCCACTTACATGGTTTGTATTCTTGTCCTTGTGCAGGTCCACTTGTGGTGCAAACATCGTATCTGCCCCTTAACAAGGGAAATTATGTAGCTATACTAATGTTGACCTGGTGGGAGTAACAGTGGCCTCTGTTGCCACTTCTCAGATGGTGGACTTCTGCTTCTTTTTTGAAAGCAGTCAGAAGGAGTTTTCCATAATCTAATAGCATCACTTCTAGAGAATTGTGTCATCCAAAGTGCACTGACAGTTGACTATCCACCTTAAATAGAGCACCTGCTTGCCTGACTTGTCAAGTTATGCATTTGGCAGGTTCTAACCATCATGACATCAAATGAGTATTCTGCCCCTGGTGTCAGTCACAGATGTTATTGATGGCTGTGTTTGGCAACCAGCCATGGCCCCTGCCCTACCTTATCCAAGTATTTCCCTACCTATGATGTAATTCATCATACCTTCTTCATTTTCCCACTATCCCCTGTATCACCTGCCACCTACTCTCTCTCTGTATCCATCAAATATTGTCCACATTTGTTGTGAATATCTACCACTCCTACCATGGTATATACTCTACATATTATGTTTGTTTGCCTATCATTGTTGTCTTCCATTCTCCCTCTGCCTTTGTCCTTTTCCAATAATCTTTCTCTGTTTACCTAACCAGCTCTTCTTTATGTTTTGAAAATGGGGACCAAAACCTCATAAAGGATTATCCTTCCCATGCACCCTTACACCTTACAGTTGTCCTTGTAAGTTTCACACTTTATTTTCCTTTCAGTCTTCCTCTGCCCCCCTTTGCTCCACATTTCAATGAGGAACTGGATTGTAACTTTGCTGTGCTGATCCTCTGTAGCCGTCTAAGTGGCAGTAGTGCTGTGCTATAATGCACTTACCTGCCTTGGAAGTAATGCACTTACCTGCCTTGGAAGTGACATTTGGCTTATTACTCATGCTCCAGACTGTAGTACTACTGTTTGCCTTTGTCAGCTTAATGCTGTCCTTCCCTGCAGCTTCATAACTATGCTTTACTATGCAGTTTGGTGATTGATTTGTTAAAGCTTTGCTGCCCTTAATGCATGTCTGATTAACTCTAGGGCCCCATAACACTAACTGCTTTATGACTTTTAGTGTCATGCAAGACCTCTGGGCTTCTCCATGTATTCCATTTTTTTTCTGTTATAAAGTATTTTGAAGTATTTTAAGTTTGATATTGACTTTAATTTCTTATTTGGCCTTGAGTTTTAAGTTGGGATTAACATTTTAGTGATCATGGCATTTCATTGAGTTCTGTAGCAAAATAAATCAATTAATCACACCAGTATTATCAGTCAGCATGATGGCTTGGCACATTGCAGCTGTATTGTTCCTCAGATAACAGAAGTTTGGAGTCAACAAAGTGTTCATCTTTCTCCAATATTGTGCAGTTTTATAAAAGATAATGAGGGTGTGGGATCGCAGCATCCAGCAGGGAGGTACAGAGGTGCTCACTCCCTGAAAATAATGCCAACTTTTGCTTTTTTCTGGTTTTCTTTGCCTGTGTGATGTTTCAGCTTTATGGTGATAATGTTTTGTGCATCAGTATTTATTTACTTTGCTAATAGCCATGACTTAACTTATATAGTTGAAGAGAGAGGCCAGTGGTAATTGCAGCAATACTCTCTCCTCTCCTTTATAAATGGAATTAGCTCTTCGGTGATCTGTAGTGGTGTGTTTTATTTAAGTTCAAATGCATTTGGTTGAGAAGAGTTTTATTTTCTTTTTTCTTGCAGTCTGTCTGAGGTAAACAAAATTCATATGGGAATTCCAAACTGACATGAGAGAGTTGAAGCTTCTGGTCTTATTAAATGTAGTCATATAGTTCATTAATCTATCTCATACTTGTGTATATGAGCTGCAGTTAGACAGAGCTCAGCATAGTAACTTTATCTTTCTAAGGTAATTTTTTTTTAGAATATCAAATATTAAAAAAAATAATATTCCACAGCTAGTATATGCAAAAAAGTGATCATTTGTCATTAATGAAATTCTGCACTCAAACCTCCTACACATTTTGCACCAAACACTATTGTCTAGTCTGTTTCAAATTCCAGTTTAAATCCATGTATTCTCAACCCCTTTTTCCCATAGGGTTGGGATGTCACTTCACCAGTGACAATCATCTCGAGCCAAGGTGTGGCTACCCCTGCCACAGTAGTTCATCTGTACCACTTACTCACACACATGGCTGATTTAGACTGCCCAATCCACCTGCTGCATGTTTTTGGAATGTGTGAGAAAACCCACACAATCACAGCGAGGACATGCCAACTCCACACAGCAGGCACCCCAGCTGAGAATCAAACTGTAAAACCTCTTGCTTGGAGGTGACAGTGCTAGCCACTGCAACACCGCAGCCACCAAAATTTCAGTTTAAATATGGTTAACTTATTTTTTACATTGCTATGTTATGTTTTAATTTTCTTTTCAGTTCAAAAATTGTATTTGAATTTATGTTTAAGTTTAAATAAAACATATTTTTTGTCCAAAAACAGAAGTTAATTGACTAGCTTTAGCCATGCTGGTGGCTTAGAGAGATAAAGCTCTGGTAATGAACAATCCAACCTAAGTGTGATTAGCAGTCTGGGTGTTTGGTGGCACTGAAAGAGGAGGATGGACAGACCTATACTGGAGGGGAGGAAACACAGAATCATAGAATCATAGGAGGTTACTAGGCTAATGACCCATGGGCCCTTACAAGCCTATCCATGTTTTACCCTTATTTGCATGATCAGTACCAATTGCTCCTGTCCAAGAGGGACACAAGTGGAACCCCTGGGGTGAACTTACGGTTAACCATCCAATCATCCAGATTGTGTTTCAAGAGGGCCAATGAGATGCTCTGCTTGACATGAAGTGGGAGTCTGTTTCAGAGGTGTGGTAACTTCTGGGAGACAAATCTTTCCCTCCAGCAGGTTGTATTAATGTCACATACCAGGTTAAGGCCTTTAGTGCAAGTAACCCATGTACCATTTTTCTTGTGGGTATGCAGCATTTCCAATAAAGCAGGATCAGAGATTGCCTTATATGCAAGTCAAAGATCACCTCTGAGTAGTATGTGTGAAACAGAATAAAGTTACAGTGATTTCAGATTATCAACATAGGACAGATGCTGAAGAGCTTGAATTTTCCTTGTGAGGAACCTTTGTTGTCTCTCCAATTGCTGCAGGTACTTGGAAAGGTGCATACCAAAAAGGACACTGTACTCAATTACTGGCCTGATGAGGGAAGTGTACAGGGAGGTTATAACTTATTTTTTTTTCTGGAGGTAGTACCCCTTACTTATGAGATGAGCAATGTAGAATGCCCTTCTTAACACTATGGAGACATGGTGATCAAAAGTAAGGTCGCTGTCAACCTGTGCGCCCAGGTCTCTCACTACTGAGTGCGTACTTAGGGTGTTGTTATTGATGTGGTAGTTAGCAGGAATATCACTCTTACCAAAAGGAATGATAATACATTGTTTGCATTGAGTTAAGGCCATGACTTTGGCACCAATCATTTATTTGTGTAAGACCCTCTTGTAGGATATTGACATTGTTTGGAGATTCTATGTCTGCTCCCAGTTTGCAGTCATCAGCAAATTTTGTCAGCCACAGACCTTTAGTTTTATCTTGCATTTCAGAGAAATAGATTCCAAACAGCAGAGGTCCAAGGATGGATCCCTGTGGAAAACCACTGATTCCAGGTCTGCTGCTGGAGGTGGATTCCCATATACTGACTATATGGGTTCTATCAGTGAGTCAGTTAGTGATGCATCTAATGATATAAGGATTGATACCTTGCTGGGTGAGTTTGTCAATGATGCCTGAATGGGGGAAAGGGTAAGTCTAGGTAGGCTCTATGCACAGATTTTCCCTCATCCAGGGCCTTGGTGACTGTCTCGAAGAAGTCCACCAGATTTAACAGGCATGACCTCCCTTTGACAAATCCAAACTGAGTAGGGTCAAGTGTTTGGAGATTACCTATCTTTTTGTTGATAAGGCCCATGATGATTCATTCCATGACCTTGCAGATAAGGCTAGTCAGGCTAATAGGTCTGTAGTTCTTGGGGTCAGTGGAAGTACCACCTTTGTGCTAGGGGATAAAGGTGGCCTTTTTCCATTCAGCTGGGCTGAAAGCTGTTGCTTAGACTATGACTGAAATGAGTGCCCAATGGTGTTACTAATTCTTGTATGAGCCCAGGTAGGACACAGCCTGTGATGTTATCAGGTCCCATAGATGCTGCATTTTTGACCTTAGAGAATGTGTTTATGATCTGCTCTTTATTGATACAGGGTAGAGGACAGGTGGTAGGGATGTCATGGGGTACATGTGGCGGAGACAGGGGAGTGAAGTTGTCACATAACCTGTTAGCTAACAGGTTAGCTATGTCCACAGGCTCAGTATATATAGTATCATTAACTACCAGTTTGGCACACATCTGGGCCTTTTCTTTTAGGTTATGGATGTAACTAAAGAATACCTTATGGTTGTCCTTAGTTGAGGAAGCTAATATGGATTCGTAGTTTGCTTTGGAGGACTTCACAAGAAGTCTTATTTTCTTGTTTAAGCTGAGGAGGGAGTGTTCCTAGTTTACGGCTCACTCTCTCTTACTCTTAAACAGCAATTTCTTCCTCTTATTGTAAAGCCTGTTAATGGCAGCTGTCCACCAGGCAGGTTTGCTCTTCCTTGATTAGCTTGTTTTGGTCCTATCAGGTATGGATGAGTCAATGCAGTTATACAGGTGTTTGTACAAAGCGTTGGTGTAGAACTCGGCATACTTGACAGTTCTATTTGAGGGGAGAGATGCCATGAAGCTATTTATACCATCCTGTAAGAGGTTATAATCTCATTTGGAGAAGTTCTTTAGTTTAGTTGCTGCTGGGGGGGTCAGGTGTGAAAGTTACTTTGAATGAGACTGATTTGTGGTCAGGTCTCACCAAGGAAGACATCACAGTGGGGGTGCTACAGTGGTCTCCCATATTGGTAAGTACCAGGTGCAGGATGTTGGCACCCATTGTGTGGGTGTCAACCAGCTGGTCCAGGGCACTGGAGTTAAGGAAGTTGAGGAACCTTTGGGCACGAGTAATTTACACACTCAAAGGATGGGTAGTAAAGTCACCCAAATCCATGGTGTTCAGATGTATTTTCATAGATTCAAGTAGATCCAAATAGGCAAAATGGGTGTCCTGATCTATGGAGGGGTCCTGTAACTGGCAATGACTTGAATATGTGTCTTACTAACAGTTAATTGCACCTGAAGTATCTTCAGGGACTCATGCTGTTTAACCAATCTGGAGGTGTATTTATCTTTAATGAATATTGATACACCACCCTCCTTTAGTTTTCTTGCCTTCATTTTGTGGTCTGAACATATTGGTCAGATCTTGGAGGAGGTTGGAGTCTAGAGAAGATTGCCAGACTTGGACCTCCATGATAGGTTGAGAAGGTGTGGCTTCTCTATGTAGCTGCAGGAACATGTCCTTATGCCACAATTCATCACCTGGCCATCCTACTAAAAGTATCCTCACAAAGAGAAGGGAGTAAGGGATACAAGAAACCCTCACTATGAGTCACATCATGACAGCTTGTCATACAGACATAAACAAGGTGCTCTGCAAAGAAGCCTCATTTTCCCACTTGCATCTGTGGTCTTATTACTTTGATCACTATCAAAAGCTCATGGCCATAAGGAGGATGCAGAGACAGGCAGAATGATAAAGGGAGAACATCATCTTATGACTCATCCTTTGTTCCACCCCCACATTCCACCACATTTTGTGCAGTGCCACCATGACTGTAGTAATCCAGTGGTCAGTCTCCTCTAACCTCGTCCTTAATATAACTTCAAATTTGGAAGCCCTGGCTGTGACACTTTAAAGAGCAAAAGTTATAGTTTATACACATTTCAAGACATAATCCACATTGTCCCTAAAGAAGACTTCGGATGATATGATTGATTTTGTCTCATATATTTTCTTGGTCCTTCATATGTTTTGATTTTCTGATAAATCACGGAGGTTTTCAGTCAATATTGACTGATATTATAATTTTTTTAAAGGAATGTTGACACAAAACCTATTAGCTTTCTTCCTACCTATTTCACATACAACTATGAAATACTTTATTCCATGTTAAAGATGACAGTCACTTGAGTTTAAAATAATGACATTATCTGCAAACAACAAAGTTGCATTATCACCTCCAGAAAGTAAATCTGTATACATCATGATTGTATCCTGATAGCCTTTGCAAAAAAACTTATGATAGAACAGGAAAAAAGATGCACTCTTGTTAGACTCCTATATTCACAGTGAATATATTTGATTTAAATCCGAGAATACAGATACAACCTTCAATAACTGAATGCAGTGACTGCATGGCACACATCAGTGTCCTGGCATTACAAATTACATAATAATATGTCTTCATTAAGTCTACAAAACTCATACGTGGACAGTACTGAGGAACTGCCATGACTCCTCCAGTACTGGCACAAAGTAAAGTGTTGACCTACATTTCCTTGTCCAGAAATGATACACAATACTGCTCCTGAATCAGAGGCTTGACTGTTGCACACAGTCTGATTTCCAGGACCATTGCATATGTTTCCCATAGATGTTGTGGAATGCAATCCTTCCCTACATGGAATTTATTTTTCTGTCCCCTCTTTTTGAAAAAGTGAGTCACCATTATACTTTGTCAGTGCAGAGAAAATGCTCCATGCTGTCATGTGACATCGAGTGTACCCCAACCATGTCCAGCATCATCAGCATTTCAGGATGGATCCCCACTTCTTTATCTGACCTGTCACAACAGAATATTTTTTTTGCACACAGGACCTCATTTATTGAAATGGGTAAACTGCCATCTCCTGCTTCTGGCATTGCCTCTTCTGATGACTGAAGCAGCTGCTTCCTTTCACATTTGTTTGTATGTATAAGCCATATCTGAGAACTCCCCTATTAGCCATTGCATAGGTGAACTATTTCTTTAACATGACTGTGTCCCTCATTGCTGGAGTCCATCAGTATGCCCTACAGTTAGTATAATAACAAATACTGACCACCTCTCACTAACAGGTCCTTGCCCATAACTTGCCTATGGATGTCTTGGGGTATTATGCCTTGCTGTGCACCATTGATGTAAGGCATGACAGGCTAACAAGTACAGATTCTGTAGCTCAGCTGGGAGAGTAACACTTACATGCTCATTGCATCCTACATGAACTCAGGCAGGAACATGCATCACCATTAGGCACCATATTCAACCAAAGCCTGAGTACTGGCTTCATCCCAGCTGAGCGGAGAACAGCTACTGTGATCCCTTTACACAAAGGTGGAACATCTACCGATCCAGGAAATTATACACTCATCAGCCTAACTAGCCTGATCTACAAGGCCATGGAGCAGATTATCATGGACTTCACTAATAAGGACATTGGCAACCTCCAGACACTTGATCTGACACAGTTTGCTTTTATCAAGGGGAGGTCATGCCTGATAAATCTGGTCAACTTCTTTGAGACAATCACCAAGGCCATAGACGAGAGGAAGACAGTGCACACGGCCCACCTTGACCTGGCCAAGGCCTTCGATACTATTCTCCACTCAGGTATATTAGATAAATGCTCTCAACTAGGCATCAATCCGTACGTTACCAGATGGGTAGCAAACTGGCTTACTGATAGAACCCACCTAGTCAATATAGGGGAAGCCACCTCAAGTAGTAAACCCATAACAAGTGGTGTACACCAGGGATCAGGCTTGGGGCCTCTGCTATTTGGGATATACTTCTAGAGGTACAGGCCAAATCTAGTGGGCTATGGCTGACCAAGTTTGCAGATGACTGCATGCTGGGTGCTGTCATCAGTTCCCCTAGTGATGTGGACATCCTCCAAGAGGGTCTCACCCAAACAAATGACTGGTGCCAGAAACATGGACTCAAACTGAATGCCAAAAAATGCATCATCATCCCTTTTGGGGAGAATGATGTCCCCACAAATTATCACATTGATAATAAGGCACTAAGTATGCAGTCAGTCGTGAGGGACTTAGGAACCCAGGTTGATAGCAAACTGACTTTTGAGCACCATATTGCCTCCATTGTACAAAAAGCTTTCTACATGGCCCACCTCATTAGTAAGGGTATCTCATCCAGGAATAAAGTGGTCATAACATCCCTGTATTCTTCCTTTATAAGACTGATTATTGAATACAAAGCCCCTTTTGGCATGTACTTGCAAAGCACATGCAGCAGCTGGAGAGACAACAGAGATTCCTCATCTGGAGAATCCAGGGCCTCAAACAATCTATCCTACACAGATAGGCTAAAAGCCTTGTCCCTCTACTCATCTCCTACAGACTCCTCAGAGGTGACTTCTGTCTGGCATACAAAGCAATCTCAGGTCCCACCCTGATGGGACTGCTGCATATCCACAAGTCAAGCTCCTCTCAAGTAACCTGCATGTGAGACCTTAACCTGGTCTGTGACATCAACAGGACTTGTTGGCAGGAGAGATTTGTGTCCCAGAGACTCCACCTTTAGTGGAATAGACTCCCTCTCCATGTAAAGCAGAGTACCTCAGTAAACCTTTTTAAGCGCAAGCTGGATAACTGGATGGGTAACAGAAAATAAACCCCTGCGATTCCACCTATGTCCCTGTTGGACAGTGGCATAGGGTGCTGACTTGTCAGAACATGAGCTAAATTCTTGGCTAGGCTTGTAAGGGCCTCAGGGCCAATAGCCTAGTAACTTCCTATGATCCTATGATCTTGTGCAACGTTCAGTCAGATTTCACATCACCATCCTTCTTGGGTATACATGAAAAGCACTTCTTGAGTGGGAGCTGAACTCATCAAACTGAAACTGGGTGGTGCAGTGGTGCAGCGGTTAATGTAGTCACTCACAGCCAGAGTTTCTCTGGTTCGATTCTCAGCTGGGGTGCCTTCAGTATGAAGTTTGCATGTTCTCGTGGGTTTTCTCTGGGTACTCCGGTTTCCTCCCACAATCCAAAGACATGCATCTGGAGCATTTCTTGCCGGGCCTCCACTGAAAATAGGCTATGTCCTAGTCGGACTTTCCCAGTCAATGAATGTTAAATAAATAAAAAAAAGCATTGACCATGTAATTTCAATAACTTTCACTTCCTGTTTAAGTTTTTTGGATAAATCCAAGTACTACTCCAGCTATCTGATCCAATATACCATAAAATGAAGATCTTTACTGGTCTCAACACATCTCATGGCCCAAGTTTCCAGAACTTATAACATGATTTTATGTCTGATAACACAAAGTGCTCTGGTACCAACTACACTTATGACAAAACATTTGTTGTGGACAAACCTTGACATGCATGAAGGTTCAGAAGACAATTCAGCTCTCAAATTCATATCAGGCATACCATTTTTCCTCTAGTAATTTCTGTCATTCTCCATGTAAGTGTTACTCTCCCAGTTGAGCTACAGAATCTGTACTTGTTACCCTGTCATGCATTGCATCAATGGTGTATAGCAAGGCATAATACCCCAAATAACTGTTAAGTGCTTGTGAACAAATGATACACAGAGTTTTTCTTTCCTTCTTCAACTTATAGGATGATAGGATCATAGCAGGTTGCTAAGCTAACACCCCCAGGGCCCTTACAAGCCTAACCAAGTTCAGCCCATGTTCCCAAGGGTGGCTGGTTCAAGCAGAACTAAAATCAGCACCTATTGCCCATGTCCAAGAGGGACATAGGTGGAACCCTTGAGGTGAATTTCCAGTTGTCCATACAGTTGTCCAAATTGTGCTTAAATAGGGCCAACAAGAAGCTTTGTTTAACATGAATAGGAAGCTTGTTGCAAAGGTGGGGCATGCTCTGCAAAAAAAATATGTCTGTCCAGCAAGTTCTGTTCATGTCACATACCTGGGTAAGGTCCTTTGAGTGAGTGACCCATGTGCCATTTGACTTGTGAATGTGCAGCATTTCCATCAAAGCTGGGTCAGAGATTGCTCTATATGCAAGGCACAGATCACCTTTGAGCATTCTATATGACACAGAGTAAAGTGTCAATGATTGACAATGATTGACAATGGTAACTGCATTAAGTCAAACCTGTCTTGTATTGACGCAAACTATAATTGAATGGACCTTAGTCGTGGACTTCAAAGGACCCTTGCAGCCATATGCTTCATCTCATCAGGGTCAGCTCCACCATACGAAACAGACAGTCCCTGCTTAAGAAGTCTGGTGTTGGAGTCAGAGCTGTGCACATAAGAAAGATTAGCCAGCTGTAGCTATACATTTTAGCATCCTTTACATTCTCTAGCCATCGAGCAATGAAACCTATCATATTCCTGGTAAATTAATTTCATTAGTATGGTCTGTGCAATTAGGTTCAGTAATTACTTTTTTATGATGCCATGAACATTTTAATCTTTTTGTTTTCTTATCCTTGTACTGTCAGTTCATAGGTTCACAGGTTCACAGGTGCATACTAGGCTAATGACCATCCGGTCCCTTATACGTTTTACCATGCAACCCAAAAGTGACCCACAAAATTGATTTATAAAGGGGGTGAATTACTGACTGCCCCTGTCCATCAGAGACATAGGAGCCAGACCAGGGGTGAATTGCCGAGTACCTATCCATTGATCCAAGTTGCACTTAAATAGGAATAGGAAGGAACTGTACTTGACATGGATGGGGAGCTTCTTCCAAAGAATGGAAATTCTCTAAGAAACATATCATTCTGTCCAACATTTGCCATTTATGCCACAAGAAAAATTGTCTAGTAGTTCTGATGCTGTTTGTTTTATGGCTATGCAAAATATTCATCAAAACAGGACTCTGGGATGCCTTGTATTACAGGCAAAGATCACCTTGCAGATGTCTAAATGATACTGAGTATAGAGACAGGACTTTGAGGCTATCAGTAGTTAATGTTGTGATTAATTCTAATAGTGCAGTGAGTGCAATATTAGAATTTTTTATAGTTTAGCTATTTTTTATTTAATCTTAGTTTAAGTATCTGAAAATGGTTCTGTTTTGACTATTAATTTCCTCTTGGCTAGATGTAGCCAATATTTTATTTAATAGTTTATTTGATTAATTTGAGATTTTTTGAAATGATGAGTTTCATAAGTAGGAATAGCTCTCAATTGTCCTGTTTGTGCCGAATGTCCATCATTTTGCCTTACATATTCGCACAGTCCTTCATAAAATGTTAAATTTTGAGGTATCTGAGAAATACAGTCAATAATGACAGATGTTACGAGTTTTGTAGTTCAAAAGGAATGTTGATGCAAAATCTGTTGTTCCATTAACTTTCTAGGTAAATTACAACATATGACTTCAGGACTGTGTCTCTTCTTCTTTATCTTAAAATTTTCCTGGATTCTTAATAAAAAATTGAAAGAGTAAACAGGACACACAACCAAACCAGTTAGTAAAAAATTACAAAAAAAATCCTAGCCAAACTAGAGTTTTCACTGTGGATAATGGGATATTGGGATATATGCAAATGATACATTAAGGACATTAGGTGTTTCAGCTATATGGCAGTTTTGAAAGCCTATGACTTTTCTCTTTTTAAGTCTGTTAATGGACACATTCAAGTCAATAAAGCCAGTGGGGTTTGAATCCATTGTTAATATCTGCCATTGTTTTTCCAGTATCCCTGTAATTTGTCTGATTTTGCTTGAATATACTATGAGCATTCTTATCAGTGGAATATTGGTGTATACCCTTGCACCCTGCCATGGGCCCTCAGAAAAATAAGGTTTCCCTTTGGTGGTTCTTAATTCCAATATATTATCTAGAGTACTAGTCACCTCTCTTTTTATAACTTCTTTCCCTGAACCTACATTTCAGGTAATCAATCTCATGGATAAAGCCTTCATAACTAGCATTTAACCAGGAGGCCCTCATCCCTTGACCTCTTATAATATTTCTAAAAATATGTATAGGATGCATACTTTGCAGATATGTATTCATGTGGCAAGCTTTCCTAAATATCCTGGGGTCCAAGGAACCATCTTGATTCTTTAAAATAGAAACATCCAAAAAGTCTATCTCATTACCTCATTTGTTCATGCTGAATCTTAAAAAAATGAGTAGTCGTCTTTAAATATGTATGGAGCATTTGAAGCTCTTCATCAGTCCCTTCCCATGTCATAAACAAATCATCAATAAATCTACGGTAGAAATATATATATGTTGACAATAGGCAGAATTCAGAATATGCTCTTCTTCCCAGGCAGCCATGACAATATTGGCATAACTTTTGGCACTGGAAGTGCCCATAGCTATGCCATCCTTCTGTAAATATAACTCTCCTCTAAATATAAATACATTGTTCGCAAGTATCAACTCCCTGAGAAGGCAAAGCAAATATATGTCTCACATCATATTTGCTATACTTAACCAAAAATCATCTTAATATATCAATACCTATATTATTTGGTATTACAGTAAATAATGACTGAACGTCAAACGTAACTAATATATAGTCAGTAATGTTGCAAGGTCTACCAATAGACCTGAATAAATCATTCAGAAAGTGTTTAGTGTCTTTCAAAACTACCTCATTCCTGTCAAGTACAGGTACGAGATGTTTTTCAACAAATATCGATAAAGGTCCTGCCACAATCGGTCTAAATGGTGGAAATAAAGACTCCTTATGGATCACCTGGCATATGCTATTAACAGTCTGTTGCTTTACTGCTACATTATCTTAGCAAATTGAATTAAATATCTGTAAGGACTGGGCATTGCAAAATATCTCTGACGACTGCATTACATTGACATGAATAATGATAATGACCTGTATTTTATCTGTGCCATGTTCTTGATTATGGTCATTGTTAAAAAAATAAATAATGGATTGATTTGCAAATATTTATATGTTTTCTGTCTTGATTGCATATAAATATTATACATAATTTATACTATATTTAGTTACAAAATTTGAATTGTTAAATAGCTTTACCACATGGAAGTCACATTGAAATTTTGTTTCAAATCATACAAATATGTCAACATTTCTTGAATTGTTTATGTGGTTTCTTACTTACAATCATGATGTGGATTCATCAGTTCTTCATCATGTGTCTTTTTATCTGTCCATAGGAGATGATGTTTTGACTTGATTTTTTTTTTTTTTTTTCTCTCTCTCTCTCTCTTACAGATCTGGAAAAGCCTGCTATTAAGCACATTTTAAGAAAAGCAAGATACAGTTTTAAGTTAAAAGAATTTTTCAGCTTATGCATATGTTGTGGAAACTACAAAACAAGTTCAATGAAGAAGACCTGACTTACACAGAAACAGACTTAATTCTTATTTGTCAAACTCAGTTTTACTTTTGCTACTTTCCTCTTTTTTATTATTATTTTACTTCGTGTAGAGCTAGTTCCTTAGTTTCAAAACAGAAATATTTGTGTCCTATGTAGTTTATGAATAATTTTGACCCTACTGGATGTTCAGTAAATGTATATTTCAATAAACATTGCAAGCACCCGAGAATGATAGCTGAAGCAATTTAGTATTTTAATTAATTATGTATTACATTTTGAACATATGGGCATGAATTTATTTCATGGCAGTCATAAAATTATGAAGGGACATCTGTCTGAAAGAAATGATTTCTACATGGCAGGCGTGGCAGAGGGTGAAGCCCATACAATTCAGGGTTACACACTCCATCCTCCTTTGTACATAAAGTGTTTTGGTCATGTTGGAAAGCAAGTGTAAGTAACAAATCTTTGGAGTTGCATATAACCACCTTACCAAATACTTTATTAAATTGTACAGTTTTGGTGCAAAAAGTGTGCTGTTTGTACCATTTATTTTGCTAATAAGGATGGGATCCTGAATATTTTTCTCAGAGCTGAAAATTCCTGCCATGGCATCATGAAAGATTGAAACTATAATGCCTCACTACCTAAATTATGGTATAGAATACTTTATTTCCAAGATAAATGCATCAGACGTAGTAACTTCCTAGAAGACAAATTGCCAAGTATTTCTAGCAAGTGGAACACTTTTCACTGAAAACCAACACATGCCGATGTAGTAGTAAAACCACAATATAAATAGACAACTAAAAGCAACTTTTGTTGATTACCTATAATGCTGTGCAGATGCATATAAATCATTGCTCAATATCTTTCAAGACACCATTTTGCAGGTGTTGTTAAAGAAGAAAACTGAGTAAACAATGAAACTAAAAAGATTAGACAGCACTATAATCTTTTTTTTTTCTTTTTTTAAATCAGTTGCAGCTTTGTCATAACGAGTATAAGAGCAAATTAGACAATTGTAAAGCAATGGCACTTGCAGACATCACCACTGCACTATAAAATCACCATCAAAAGTGCATACCCTCATAAATCTCTTTTTTTTGTGCAAAAATATAATATTTGAAATGTAGTGCACAAATTTGTCTGATTGCATTATTTGTTTTTCATGTGAAGATGAGAATCCAATATACATGCATTTATAGACACAAAATATTCTGAATGTTATGTATTTGATTTAGGTAAATGAGGTGGAATGTGGGCTAATTTATTTCACTATTAATAGAGTAATAAGCAATATTTATGACTTTTATCATAACTCATTACCTTTCTATATCTCTTTTATTATACACATTTTCTTTTTAGTAGGTTTAGCTTTTTGCTGCTGTAAGACATAATGCACTTGTAGAAAAAGAACATGCTCATAATGTGTGACTGTTGCTGTATCTGTAAATTAAGCAAAATGGATCAAGCAGTCCTTATTTTCATCATTTTGTGTCTAGCTGGGAACAGAATAATTTCCAGATGTTTGATATTTGGCATCTTTAACTTTTACCATTACTTCCTTCTTTTCAGAATAAAATATACTATTGTGCACATACACAGGACATAGTGTGCATTCTGCATGTAACTTCTTGCCGAATGAATATTGTACTGTCAGTGCCTACCACGGGACTGCATTTGGTTTTATTTAACTTTTGTTGGTATGGATTTTAACAAATTAATTTTCTTGTTTTTGTTATTAGCAGTACTAGAAAATTTCTGTAAATGTTCCTTTGTATACTATCTAGCTTTGCTTTCAAGATATTTACTTTCATAAAAAAATATTTTTTGTTTTCCTTAGTCATTTACAAAAAAAATGAAGAGATAATTTTGTGGTGAATACCACTTTGTTTATAGTAAAGCAGAATTGGTTTTATTGGTGTTGAACATGGTGAGTGTTTCTACTGTAATTGAAAATAATTGAATGATTTGCTAGATTTGCAGAAATAGTAATAAAGGTAAAATAGAAGTAATTGTTAATATGCAACTAGTGTACAGTGAGACCTTAAACTTAAGAAAGGCATATGCTGATGACAAAGCCTTAAATCAGAAGGTATCCTCACATTAGTAAGCCTTTTTGATTCAGAGTCTGGTCTCCCACTATTGTTTTCCCATTCAGATCTCACTGGGGAAGCTGCATGCAAATGTAGAAGTCCAGAGGAGTATCTATTGCTAATTAGGTATGTGCTGTCTCCTGGAAACAGACACAGCTCCTGATTAACTATGCAGAATTGATAGATTTTCTCTACCAAATTAATTTTTACTTTATAAGTAAAAAGTGGATACCACATTTTGACAGCATTAACCTGTTCACTCCTGCATGAATAGTCATGGTACAAGTAAATAAAGTGGAGTCAAGTGTCTATGTGTGTGAGCCCATGCACACATGCATGTATTCACATGCATATATTTGTGTCTATGTGTGAGTATGAACATATGGGTCTATGTCTCTAGTGGCATTAATACAGCTGAATGAATGAATGAATGAATATGTGCGATTTTGTGAGCGGATGCTGACTGTGTGTGTGTGTGTGTGTGTGTGTGTGTGTGTGTGTGTGTGTGTGTGTGTGTGTGTGTGCATGTGTGTTTGTGTTGGTCATGCAAGCAGGTGTGTGGGTGAGTGCTTCTGTGAGTGTATGCATGTTTGTGGATGAATGTTTGTCTATGTATGTGTTGGTCTGTGTGTGCACATGCATGTAGGAGGCTGGTAGTACTACTATGATGTATGATCTGATAGAACTCTAGATTTGTCAGGTCTAACAGTTCACTGCTTGATTCAGAGACATGGTATGGAGTCACTGATGACGAGTTTCTCTGTGCAGTTTTACCATTTCTCTGCATCAGAGGTTCTCCGCATCATTCTAATTGCCCAACTTGTTATGACCAGTCAATGTGGACATTGAGAATCTCTTTGAATCGTTCCCAAACTATATTCTTTACTGCCTGCTTATGCCATGAAAAGCTTTTCAGCAATTCTAGATCAAACATTTTGCTACACAAGATACACATATGGATACGCATAGACAGACATAGATAGATAGATAGATATTTAGATAGATAGATAGATAGATAGACATATAGATATTTAGATACATAGATAAATAGATCTTTTTTATTTATTTGCAATCCATGTGGGTTTGCTAGTCAAGTGACTATTTTCAGCTTCAACCTAGACTGAATGCATGCATAGAAACAGAACACAACTGTTTAATAGCATTCCAAAGGTATTAGTATATATAACAAATAGCTGCAATGGAATTAAAATGCACCATGAAATAAGTTATTTGCACAGGTGATATATTACAGTACATAATATAATAATGATTTTAGTCAACAGATTTACTTTTTCTGTGGTTATGTGTCAAAGAACAATTGCTGCAGTGGAATAAAAAAGCACCAAGATGTAAGTTATTTGCACAGGTCATATTTTACAGTACATAATATAATAAATTATTTTAGTCAACAGATTTATTTTTTCTGTGATTATTTGTCAAAGAACAAAAGCCTACTTATAGTGTGGTAGCATGTTACAAATTATACCAGTGTACAAATTTAAAATCAAGCATTATAAACAGCTTTTTGCGTAATCAAATCTACCATATTTTTGCCAGAATGGAGTAAGGAGTGAAAGGTGCTTGGATCGTATACTGAAGCAATTCAATTTTGCATCATAAAACAGTATGCCTTGGGGCTATTTTTGAATACCACAACATTGGTGTTAGTCCATATATCAGAATGGAGAGAGACCTAAGTGGATGAAGACAGCTTATGAAGGATCTTTCCATAGAGTTTTAAAAGAATACTGTCTGTTGGAAGAGTATGCCATTGGTGTCAGTTTTCCTTAATGAGTATGGGGCTTCACTGTGAATAAAGAGATGAAGTGACAGGAAAGACAGAAAGTTGTGCTATAGTATGTTGCGATCTATATTAGAAGACTGAAAGGTTAAAATTGCAAACGCTCTAAAGAGTGAAAATGCCCAATCTTGAAATCATTATTGTGGGGGGCTGCACCCCCACATCCCCCTCTAAATATATATTTAAACTCCGAGATCGCACTACAGTGAGGAAAGGGCAAATATTCTGCTCTTCACTGTACTGTGATCTCAAAAAAAGCACTTCAAGGTCCAGCATTTTTGCTCTTTAGAGCATTGGCAATTTTAAACTTTCGGTCTTCTAATATAGCCTCAGTAGGTTGTATACAGAACTTGAAAAAAGTAGGAATGTCCTGTAAGTGATAGGAAGTTTATCATAGTGCTGAGTAGAAGGTCACAGCGGTATGTTTTTTGGCATGCTATGTTAATAAAGTGTCATTGTTGTACGTTATTCCCTATGCTAATGAAGTCATGCTTGTACATTATTTGAAGGAGTCTGTTGCTTTTTGAGCATCTTATGGCTACTAGTAGACAGTATTCACGGATGTGTGTCAGGATAATTTTGCTCTGGCTCGTCGGCTATCAGGAGAAGTTTGAGCAATTGAAGGACTTTGCTGGTTTTGTGTTGTGTTATGTGTGTGAACAAGATGTTAATAAAGGTCAAGAAGCATACTTGTAAATGATTACTTGTTTTAGTGGATTTCCTAAGCAGTCTTGTAATTAATGGTGGAAAAATAAGTATGTTTTGATGAATGCCAACTAAATAATACATGGAGCACTTTGATTATGCTCCAAAACTGGAAAGAAGACAGCTTTTGAAATACCTTTCATGTACCAAAAAGTTGGGCAACATTGTTAGTTAAGAACCATTAAGCATCATTATTCTCCAGTCTTTTATTAGTGCGTTAAGAGCAAACAAACCTAAAACAGCTAAAACTTGCTGTAAGGCACTTTATGCTGCCATAATTTTTTGTTTGTAGCATCCAACTTTTAATTTTTCCCCCTCTAAATCTTGTAGTGCAATATAGCAGCTAAAGCTCTATGTGCTACAAACGATCATGAGGCAACACAGTGTTAAGCTTTCCAAGCTGTGAAACAGTTTGCTGGACTATACTTTTTTATACCTCTCTGAGAACAAGGAGGGCATGTACTACAAAGAATTATAATCGTGTCTCTCTGATTATTCATGTCTTTCTGAATATAACCAACTAGTTATATGCACATGAAATGGATGTCAAGACTCAGTACTTGGGCTTCTTTCTGCTCTTGAAGAGCACTTGTTAACTTCCATTTCCTCAACGCACACACACACACACACACACACACACACACACATATATATATATATATATATATATATATATATATATATATATATATGTGTGTGTGTGTGTGTGTACTTTGACCCATCGAAATTACACTTTGGCAAAACTTAGTTTTACTGGTCCAGTTTCTCAAAAGTGCATTTCTCTGAAAATGGAACTTCGCGAAACTACAGTTCACTGAGGTTGTTGCTGTAAATCGTGGCACAGTGGGAATAAGGGAATATTCCCTTTTCCCCACTGTAGTGTGATCTCAGAGTTAGCATATATTAATAGCAGGGGAGGGGGGCAGCAGGGCATAAGTCAGTTTAGTGTATATGTTTTTTTTTTTTTATTATTTTTAGTGAACTGTAGTTTCGCAAAAGTGCATTTTTGGAGAAATGCACTTTCACGAAACTGGATTCGAGAAACTTGGTTTCGCTAAAGTGTAATTTTGATGGATCAAAGATATATATATATATATATATATATATATATATATATATATATGTGTGTGTGTGTGTGTGTGTATGTGTGTATGACACTTCGCCGAAAATCCTGACATAGGGTCCAAATCGCCACCCACACCCCTCTACTTTAATATTCTCACTCTGAGATCGCACTACAGTTGAGGTAAAGGGCATATAAACTGTCAGTAGTATTTTCGGTGAAATGGATTTTTAGCGATTTGGACCCTATGTCAGAATTTTCGCCAAAATGACACTGATCCATATATATAAGCACTTTCGCGTAAGTATGCCTGTTGTGGAGATCGCACTACACTGTGGATAAGGGAAAATTCCCCTTTCACCACTGCAGTGTGACCTCGGAGTGAGAATATTAAAGTAGGGGGGTGTGGGGGTGCAGGGGGGGCTTGACCCCTGCAAAATCCTAAATGTAAAGTATTTTTTTTTTAAACACACTTTAACAAAAGCGCTTTTTCAGTGAAAGTGCTTACGTTAAAGTGTGTTCGGTGATTGTGGATTCGGACTATATACATATACATACATACATACACACACACACACATATAAATATATATATATATATATATATATATATATATATATATATATATATCACCAACCAAAATAAAATGTATTAACTGGTAATTCAACGGTGTCCCGTTTCAAAAGATGAGACGAACTGGATGCAAAAACTTTTATTTAATAAGACATTATATATATATATATATATATATATATATATATATATATATATATATATATATAAAACAAATCCCCTGATCATATTTTTCTACTTATATTTGGAAGTGTTGATCATGTGATAATTGCCTAAAAACACTTATGGACTTTTGTTAATATTATTTTGGAAAAAATGTTGAAGTATTAAAATGCCGCCTGCAGGGTTGGAAAGAAGGTCAATAGCATAACGAGCCATATTAACAGTGCATACATCAGGAAAGAGGGAGGTAAACAGTGAGACCCTATCTATACCAAGGTTAGAACGTTACGGGGACTTTAGAAGAGAAGCATGACACTGAGTAAAGTGAATGGTTAACTTTTGTTTGCAAAGGCCTTTCAAATAAATAGCTGAAGAAATGAAGCAGGAAAATGTTACCAGTTGCTTAATGAGTAGATAACAGTCCACAGATTGAGGGGCTTTTTCTTAAGTCCACATTCCCAGCATCAGTTAGAATATTCTTGTCAAATCTGTAGAAGGTAATGTTAATGAAAAGAAAGACAGCTGTAAACATTTTATAACCCAGAGATAAAAATATATTGCTGTGAGGATGATATGTATATATCTCAGAAAAAAAAGAGTAAACCAGTCTGTAACCCAGAAGTATATTACCGAAAGGTGACAGGATAGCAATGAGGTAGAAATGGAAAAAAATGCTTTAATAGTTAAATTGATTAAGATAAAGAATTTTAGGTGACATTATATTGAAAGTATCAATACTAAAAGTTAATGTTTATATATATTTATATTTATCTCCCTATATTAGGTATATATACATTTTTAAGACCCTGGAAATATATATGTTCTTTATATTTATATTGTATATTAGCTTTCATACATATTTATACACTATATCACATTTTTTCCTTTCACTAAGCCTCTAAATGTAACATGGAATGTCTTTTGCACATTCATTATATATGATATATATTTTAAACATACACACATGCTAGTGAATAATAACACTATACCTATAAACATATAGGTTTACAGTATTTTTGTAATGCGTTGCCAACAGTAAGGAGACGCTAGCTGTTGATAGTCACATAGATATATTTAAGCAGCTCCTTATGTTCTCTTTTTATTAGAATTTTTCCTATATTTTTTCCTGGCATACTTTAGTTAGCCATAGAGTATTTTAGTTATATATAAAGGCTTTTTAACACAGCACACTATACTTCAGGTTACACACTTTAATCCAAGTAAGCATCCAGAGTTCAAAGTTACACGTTTTTAGCGATATACGTTTTGTTGGTTAAGAGAGTTTTCTTCATTGAGGTATTTATACATATCTTATAGATTTCATATGTATATATTTTTTCTATACACCCAATCAGTCATATGGTTGTTTTACTATTGCTATTTTTTGATAGCAACCTAGTTTTTTGGGCTGACGATAACGCTATATACACAATATGTCAGCTGATCACTGATGTTTATACATACATATTATGTTTTATTATTGATTTCATAGAATTGTTATTGAGTTTTTAAATAGGTGTTTCATATGTACATTTTAAATGTTATCAGTATTTTGATTCTACATGTTTTAAAGTGTTGTTAGATAGATACCTGTAATGTTTTTTCTTTAGAGACAACAGACTTCTTATGCTCAAATGTTTGTTACTATCTGGAGCAACAGATATTTTAGGTTAGTTAATAATTACTATGCAAATTGATTAATTAACTAATGGATATAATTACATAGTGATTGAATGCACTATATAAGCACTTTCTTAGTTATAGTTATTTAGATCTGAAGAAGCGTACAATCTAGTACGTGAAAGCGCTCATCTCTTCTGTTTTTATATTCAATAAAGAACTATTTTTTGCTGCATAATCGTGGTGGTCCTCATCCTTGTCTTGTTCTACATTATATTGAAAGTGTGACTGTTGACTCTTGAAAAAGTGGGATGTCAAACTCCCAGATTCTCTATGCCTTGCATGGCGTGCAGGATTAGTGCAGGAGCTTCAGCAGACAATATGTCTGCCGTGACATCCAAGAACAGCCTGCAGGGCGTGCATGAGCACTCCTGCACTAGTCCTGCATGAACTAAGCCCCTGTATGCAAATCACACCATTTGCAGGAGAAATCCATGCAAATGTGGTGAATTTGTGATCCAGGAAGCTTGCAACCAGCTGTGCAGGACTAGTGCAATCTGTAGAAATGTACTCAGTAAAAGAGTACATTTCTGTAAAATCCAAACCGGAGCTGTGACAGCTCCAAATAAAGGCTGCATATCAGTTAAGAAGCATGCCAATGGCCAAGTATAAGGCCACTGGCATTGCAAACAGCCAAAAAAATTAAAAAAATCAACTTTTAATTTTTTTTAGCTGATCTCGTCTATTTAAACGTAGGGCAGCGGCGCGCAAATGGGATCGGGGAAAAATAACAAAATAAACCTAAATTAAGCATTCTAACTAAAATCACTATTCTGCCATGCAAGTCAATGGCAGGCAGAAGACAACATGGCCAGTGAGCAGTGGGTGCTAAGGGGGTAGGCTCAGTGTGAGACATGTAACTATGCATTAGCAGGCAATCCTATGCAAATGAGGGGAATGATAGTGAATTCCAGTTTGTCCCAGCATGCTAGTCAGGTCCCAACAGTGTAAGAGTAAGAATAGCTTGGTGCAAGCCTAGAAGTTAGCTGACATCATGAGGGTGGGGTGTCAGGCATACTGTAAGTGGATTAGAGCACTGTGGCTTGGGTTTGCTCCTAGCTTAGCACAGCTAAGCTATGGGGTGTGTCTGAATCTGCCTAGCACTCTCTACATTGCCTAAGCAGGTGTGCATGCTGCGCACTGGGTTTTAAAGGAAGAAAAAAAAAGTTAAACCAGGAAATAGCAGCACTGTGCACATTTGAGCACTCTGTTTGTGCGGTGCGCCCCCGGGCTTAAACAGGAAAGCAATGGCAAGGGAAAACAGCAGTAGGAAGGTAATCAAGAAGAACTGGCATAGTCAGCAGGTGAAATGTATAAGAATCAGCCAATTACACAGGCAGCAGCTCAGCCCAGCCCAGAACACTACTATAAACTAAGCAAACATATTCCCCTCTGGTTTTTCTCATACTCAACACCACCAGTGTATTCAAGCGGGGGACTTTTAACAAACAAACCTACAAAATGAGAGGGGCTGCAGCAAGCAACATAGAACAACATGTGCAAGAGGCTGAGGGTGGTGAGGATGTGAATGCTGCCGATCAACCCACAGTGAGGAGATGGAGAAGAATGTACAGACCTAGGGTAACTTACCAGGAGCTACATGAGCTGGAGAAAGTGGAGCACTATAGGATAGACAGGGACCTCCTACAGCAAATTGTTGAGCTTTACCAGCCATGCCTGACACACCAAACTGACTGAGGGGAACCCATCCCAATGGATACCAAGGTATGTGTAGGCTTATGAATACTAGCCACAGGTACCTCCCAAAGCTGAACTGGGGATATCATGGGGATCTCACAGGCATCAGCATCCAGAGTATTCTACCAGTTCCTGGATGCCATGTCAGCACATGCTGGTGAGCATGTATATTTCCTCAATACCAGTGAGGTGTTGGCCAGCAATATGCATCTCTTCCACCAAATAGCAAAATACCCTGAGGTAATGGGTGCTATAGACTGCATGCACATATACAGCAAAGCACCACCCAGTGATCAGGGTAGCACCTACATCAACCACAGGAGCATCCCCTCCATCAACTGCCTGGTTATCTGCGATGTCCAGGGCATTATAATGAATGTGCGTGCTGGCTGCCCTGGAAGCTATCACAATTCTCACATTTGGCATCTGACACAGCTGTACCAGAGATTTGCCAATGGGGACATCCCCTGTGGTTACCTAGTGGGGGATGCTGGTTACACACTGGAACCGTGGCTGATGATACCCATCAGAAATGCACAGACACACACCTGAACAAGAACGGCATAATGAGGTGCATGCACAGACCAGAGTTATAATAGAGTGTGTGTTTGGGAAGCTCAAGTCATGGTTCCTGTGTCTGGACACATCCGGTAGAGCCTTGTACTCTCCAGCGACATGTACCCAAATTGTCATGGTATGTGCCATGCTACACAATATGATCCTGCAGAAACAGCTGCAGCAGGAACAACACGGGGCAGGGCCACACAGCCCGCCACCAATGCCAAGGCATGCACAGGCACAGAGTGACTCAGAGGAGGAACAACATGAGCCTGCCCCAGTAGGCAGATGGAGGCATGCCCAGTATGCCGAGGCTGCGGCAAAGAGACAATGCATAGCACATACACTGACACAGTAGGGACCCAGGGAATGACACCTCTCTCTGACTCACACATACAGTAAAAGGGATGCCAAACATGACACTACCTGTACTCAACCATTTATAGGAAGTGTAGTATGTGCATCTGACATAGGCAGCCCTCCAGCACCATCATCAAGCCTGGAACACCCACAAGGTAAGTCAATCAACCTATCAATTGCCAAATGGAGTAGAATGTGTTGTTACCTGTATCTATGGTATGGATGTGACCATGCAAGGGAATTGGGTGGCTGAATGTTATGGCAGTGGATAGTAGACACTCATAGTGGCACCATGACATATGTAACACATACTGGGGTCACCACAGTAGCCAGTACTACACATGGTGACAAAACCCACTGCAGGAAATGTGCTGGGTGACACATGCCAGTCAAGGAGGTTCACATACCCAACAATAGTCTCAGGCAGTAGGACAGGTATAGACAAACCCAAACAGAGCCTGTGCTATAACCTCTGAATGATGCTTATGGGTAACCACCCCCCAGGCCTACACAAACAGACTACAGCATGTCAGCCAGTGGGATGTTAGTTCTGAAGGGTAGGAAGTTAGACACTAATATGTAGGGCAATCAAAGCTAAAACCTGTAGTACACTGATATGCCACTAGTCAGTATGATAGGTTTGAATACAGAATGAAATGGAGTACCTGACATACCAGTACAGTCATAGCAAATGTGTGCATGTGCCAGGTGTGCCCTCATCCTATTTAGATATGTAGAAACAGTAAGGGCCCCCCCCCACTCCCATGTAGATATGTGGAAACAGTCAGGTGTGGCCCCCCACACCCTATGTAGAAATGTAGTAACAGTCAGGTGTGCCCCCCACTCCCATATAGACATGTAAAACAGTCAGGTGTGTCCCCCCCCAATCCTGTGTAGAAATGTAGTAACATTCAGGTCTGCCCCCAGTCCTGTATAGAAATGTAGTAACATGTATGAGTAGGTATAATACGAGTGGAGCACAGATGGCCAGAGGTGGCCAAGGTAGCAGGATAGGTTGTAGCATTTGCACAATATGCAGGTCTGAGTGGGTTAGGATGGTGTGTGTTTCATAAAGTGTGAGAGTGGTCGGTATGTATGCATATTGAGGTAAGACCTGGTGGCCATTGCCCACTACTGCTGATAACAGGGACAAGCCCACATGACTGCAGTGCTAAAGACAATCCCCACCAGTATAACACATGCAAGCAGTAAGCCATTGTAAATTTATGGTGGTAATATGTGTCACCATCTGAAAGACTGACATGGCATGGCTGTTGGGCTACATATACTAATAGTACACAGGGGAAAGTACTCCAGACATACAGTATATATTGTGTCACTGTGAAATGGTGACACCCTTGGATTTGTACATATAGGTATGCATCACAGTGACAGGACCTGTAGTAGGGGATACCGGTGAGGTCTGCCTGAACACCTGCAGATCACAAAGGGGGTAGGACTGATGTATTGGGAATCAGCTGATGTACCCGCACATGCCAGCATAACTGTAATGCCCCATGCATATCTGTGTGTCAGATGCAACTAGTGTCCATAGCACACATGCACCCATCCACGCAAACACCACCCACAGGCACATCTCTGGCAATATCCCTGCTGTGGAGAATGGGTACAGTATGACCCCACCTGTATATGGCAATAGCAGAAGACTGCAGCATGCAGTGCAGGTGTCCCTTGCAGGTGTTTCCCTAGCTGTATCCTGCCAACATCCACACCACCTGATCAAGGCTAATAGAAGGTATTGGCATGAACAACTATCACATCTTCCCTGTCACTCCAGGAGAATATACTGTATGGTGGTCTGGGACTGTAGGATTGACAGAATGCAACAGCCTGCCACATCTGGCATGCATCAACACCTAATTCCCACAGGCACCTGCCAAAGGCCCATGTCTCACATGTACTGCCAATGCATGTTATGTCATGGACACCCACATAACAACATAACACACTCCATTTAAGACATATGCAAGGCCATGTGGACAAACCACAGTAACATGTCCACCATGTCCCACTGCATGAACTGCAACACTAACACACACCTGTGATGTGGTGATACCTTTAGGGAAAGTATCATAGAATGTATGCATAATGTATGGAAGAGGTTAGAATAATAGAGGGTGGTGTGGGAGCATGGGCATCATGGAATATGCAGGGTCCAACACCAAGTTGTGTGCACACTATTCTTGGCTACAAACACATAAATGGGTGGCTACACACCTGCCCATGCACCACAATAGAGTAAATGTCCTGAGCCATGGCCCCTGCCTCTGGCTAACATGCGCAAATATGTACAGCTGTGAGGCATTGCCACAGCAAGATAAGGCCATACTGCCATGTTGATGGGCAGACAAGTATGGTATCCTCTGCCAGAACTGTACCTAGGTGCTGAACAGGATACACAAACCCAGCACCAATTGTCTGCAGCTCCCCCTCCAGAATGGAATAACTTACCATGAATACATAGGTGTCTGCCCACAATACCGGACACAGCTGCAGTCACCCTTGTCCCACAAGTCATCACTGTGAGCTAGAATGTCCATCTGACAGTACATGAGGACAGAAAACATCACTGTGTCTAACAGTACACATGTATGAATATATCTGCTAACAGCAGTGCCATGCAGCTGAAGCAGCACTGACACAATCACCTAGAGTACACACTATCCCCTGCACAGTTTGTTCCGATATTGCCAAATGATTGACAGATACCCTGCAGAACAGTATGCTACCTGTAGGTGTACAACACAAATGTCTGCACTGCAGTACAAACTACCTGGAATCGAACCACACATTCAATACAGTAGGGCATACTGGGAATGCTCACACACTTAGAGAAATGAGACCAATGTCAGCCAACAACATACCAAAAGGTCATACTGGGCATGCTCACACACTTAAATGAAGGCCATGTCTGCAAATAACAGTGGGTTAGATGTATTTGGCATTTGCAGATGTTAGTGCAGACACTCCTCAGTATGCAGCACTCATGCTTTGTACACACACTGGATAGGAATACTGGCATATATCCAAAGACTGCACACTATAATGAGCCAAAAGTAGACACACACAGGCATGTGGAATACAGTGACTGTCACAAGGAGCCATCCATTATGAGGCCTGCCCCACCCAGCACACAGCCAAATGGCTAAAACCACATGAGGTTCAGATGTCACTCACTTTTGACCTTAGCCACTGGTATCTCTCAGAATGATTGACTATGTGGTCCAAGTGCTAGCTGTCCAACATGACTGTACAAGGAATTAGTCATCTAGCAATTGTATACATGTACCTGTGGAATATACCCTGCATATGCCCGCATATGGTGTGTCAAGCTCTAGATGAATGGTTTATGTCCCAAGCACACACACTGCCCTCCCCATAGCTGTACTATGACAAGCCTGCTGAGGTCATTCACTTTGAAATACACCCTTGTTAAAGGTGTAGGCCAGTAATCTCCATGGCGCTTCCTATAACTAGGTACTGCTGTAGTGTGATAAACTAGTTAGGTAGGAGTTCTAATCCCGGACATGTAAACTGTGTGTATGTGTAGAAACAATGATTTTTTAGGCTAGTCACGCTCACTACAATTCAAATGCCCTACTTTGTCAAGGCTGCTGATGTCATACACTGTGAAATAGACCTTTTGGAAAGCTGCAGCCCAGTAATCTCCATGGTGCTTCCTACACTTGCATACTGCTGTAATGTAATAAACTAGTTAGGTAGGATTTCTAATCCCAGACATGGCAACTGTGAGTGTGTGTGTGTATATGTGTGTGTGTGTGTGTGTGTGTGTGTGTGTGTGTGTGTGTGTGTGTGTGTGTGTGTGTGTGTGTGTGTGTGTGTGTGTGTGTGTGTGTGTGTGTGTGTGTGTGTGTGTGTGTGTGTATATGTGTCACCATCTGTGTAGAGAGCAATGGTTTTTAGGCAAGTCAAACTCACTACAATCCAACTGCCCTACTGTGTCAAGGCTGCTGATGTCATACACTTTGAAATACACCTTTCAGAAAGTTGTAGCCTAGTAATCTCTGTGGCGTGTTCTATAACTGCGTACTGCTGTAGTGTGATCAACTAGTTAGGTAGGAGTTCTAATCCCAGACATGGAAGTGTGTGTGCATGCCTCTGTCTGTGTAGGGAGCAATGCATTTTAGCCTAACCACACTCACTACAATTCAAATGCCCTACTTTGGCAATCCTGCTGATGTCATTCATAGTGAAATATACCTTTGCAGAAGGAGTTCTCTAGTAATCCCAGTTGTGCGTCCTATAACAGCTTCATGCTTTAGTGTGATATAGAACTCTGGTAGGGGTTCTATACCCACACATGTCGATTGTGGATGTCTTGTGTGTGTTTCAATGTCTTCATAGGGAGCAATGCATTTTAGCATAGCCACACTCAATACAATTTGAACGCCCTACTTTGGCAATCCTGCGGATGTCATCCAATGTGAACTACACCTTTGCGGAAGTCCAGTAATTTCTGTAGCATGTACTATAACTGCGTAGTGCTGTAGTATAATAAACTAGTTAGGTAGGAGTTCTAATCCCAGACATAACAGGTGTGTGTGTGTGTGTGTGTGTGTGTGTGTGTGTGTGTGTGTGTGTGTGTGTGTCTGTGTTTGTAACTCATATCCTGTGAGGAGGTGGTTGGAAGTGTGTAATAACTGTATCCAATGTGTAGCAGGTTTTGCAAATTTCTTATATGATGCCCCTAGTATATATCACAATGTCCAACATACAAGGATAACAGATGTGAAATAGCCAAGAGGCTGAGGTGCAAATCCATACCCGTAAATGTGACATCAAGGCCAGGCAAACAAAGTTAGCAACCCTAGTATTACCCAGAGAACACTCTCAACCCATGTCTCATACACACACGCACACACTTGCCTAGGCAACAGCCACTGTGTTGGTAGTACACTGAATATTGCCCACTGATAGTAACTGTGGAGTGATTGCAGTGGTCTACAGAGGGCATGGCACCATGTCCATCTGTCCAATAGGCACGTACATGCAGACAGTGCATCTTCCCCATGTTCCCCAGTTGACATCTGCAACACCTGTGGTGCCATCAAATGTGACCCACAAAGGACAAGCCATGCCTGAAAACATGCCCTGTATGGACAGATGCCACTGACACCAGTGAATGCCATTAGCATGCTATCAGTGTAGGTGCAGGGTAAACCTGCTGTCCTTTGCAAGTTCCCCCCCACATGAGACCAGGACTGGCACATCTGATTATAATCTGTGTACACAACATGGGCCAGACACCCCAGGTACAGCTCTGCATATCACTGTACATGCATGTGGGTGGTGTGCACATCCTAGACACCGTCCATGTCATGGACTAAGGAACACATACATGGCAAGCAATGCACAACATTGGCTACATACAATAGTCACCCAGGTGATTGGATGGTGAATGCAATACCCACTTGTGTGGGCAAATCCAAACACTACACCGCTGAGCCACAATGCAGACCATTGTCATATGACCTGATGCCAAGATATGCACATCACCTCGCCTAGTATAGCCATCTGGCACAGTCCACCACTACACACCCGTGAAGCAATGCAGACATGCATGTTAGAACTGGCACCCTGTGTGTGTGTGTGTTTGTGTGTGTTGTATGATACGTATGATCACATTCACACTCACTACAACCCCACTGGCATATTGAAGCATGCTATCTGATGTCAGACACCTCCCCATATCCTTTGCCCATATAACCTCCATATGATACCTGCACAGTAATGTGTTGGGCAGTCTCACTAGTGATGAGTTGTATTCCTGGCTCTGCCAAGTCTGTCAATGTGTGTGCATCCCTGTGAGAGTGTGGCTGTGTTGACTCTGGCACCTGTTCATGTGGACAGGCACATATACTACACCTACCGTATAGCTACCATATCCCTGTTGCAGATGCCACTCACCATCACATATACATTCTGAGAGCTCCTCAACATGTAAAACTATGTGGCGCATCCAATAACTGCATAAAAATGTGATAGAACTTCATAATTGCATGTATATATATATATATATATATATATATATATATATATATATATATATATATATATATATATATATATATATATATATATATATATATATATATATATATATATATATATATATATATATATATATATATATATATATATATATATATATATATATATATATAGGTTTACTATTAGATGACCAACCAACACATAAGCGAATGTACCCGTAATCGAACTGGAATGCCGAAACACACGTGTACGACTGCAGGAATTTCCGAACCATAGCACCGAAAAATGTCGAAAATCAAATCCAGAGTTTTTCAATGTCGAAGCTGTCCGCCGTGTATCCAGGCATTGATAGTGACAACATCCGCACGGTCCAGTCTGAATCGCAGGGTAGTATAACAATCCACCATACCACAGGTGTAATGCATAACATTGTCAATGAGGGCACAGCAGATATACCAGAATGCTGCTAGACCGTAGTCAACACGTATAAACACGGAACTCCCCGACTTCTGTACAAAATGTGCACAGTGAAGTGATCCATGTGAAAGTCAGACAATACATGTAACGTTCGGTGAACAGTACATAAAGTCACATATACCGTCAATGACAGCAACAGGAACCACTTGGATATGACACACGACTTCACCCACACTGGTCAACATAGCTATGACATCCACATCCCCATCGCGGTGTACATATACGAATATCCCCCACAGCAAAAGTGACTAAGTCATACATCGGTAACCCTAAAAGGAACAGTGTTTAGCAACAAGAGCAGTAAAGCCCCTACAAGTGAATGTATCCCGTTTATCTAACAATTTCCTAAACGTTTCTTCCCTGTCTGTGAGCCGTTTATGTTTTGGTGACGGTGGCAGGCATAGTAATACCCGGGACAGTAGATCTTCCACATGGTTTTGTTCCAATTGTATAGCACGCAGAACATCATGGATATATAGGTTTTTCCTCCCTAGTAAGCTACGGAGACGTCTATGCCAACCCTCCACCATATTTTGTGATCTGGGAAACCCGTCCATGCAAGTATCACTATGGTTCCAAAATGAAAGATCAAATAGCGGAGGTAATCTCTCAAATGTATTACCTCACATGCCATACCATCTCGGTCTACCTAACAAATAATTTTCTTTGAAAAAGGTACACAACGGCTTTCCATTCTCAGGGAATTCTAGTTCAATATCATTGAATGTCGGTAACACATCATCCTGCCTCAGGAATGCTAACGCTGGTATTTCCTTGCACAAGCTGGAAAACTGTCTACACTGCCCAAATGCAGACGCCAGGTGTAATTTCTGTATTTGCCTCCAGATTATCTGGCAAAAATGAAACCAACAGCCTTTCGACAGTGAATCTGGAAAGTGCCGTGCGATGGCATTTACTGCCCCCCCTCTCGAAATCACTCAGTATTATGGCTGGATTTAACTGTAAAGCATGTTCTGCACATAACTGTACTACAGCCACCCAGAATAAGTTATAGCATGCTTCTGTTTTGAAGGCCAACAAGCCGTACACCACAGGAACATACTTTCTCTTATCAGCATTCTCTAGATTGCAATGGATACTGTACAGTTGTTTAAAATCAGGTGTTCGTATTGGGAATGTCCCATCTACCATAAAGAACTCAGCATTACACAACAATGTATGATTACCGACTGTAGTTATTAACATGACTTGGGATGTTACACAATCTCCAGATGAATGTTTCACTATAAAGCTACCATTCTTGATGGGTATCATGTCACTTGTTAGTTCCGTCAGATTAATGCGATCCCCATAATTTCTCCTATTCGTTTTATGTCTACTTCGCACCACCAGTTGTTTAAGTGCGTTAGTGTTAGGTAAATCTACAGTGATGTCTGTTGAGCATGTAGCCAATACCTCAGACACCACCTTGCAAGGGTCATCTGTTGAGTGTCTCGCCTTTCTTTTAAGTGTGTCTTTGATTGCCATACATTCCCCTTTACCAGTGTCTGGTGCGTGGAAATGAGCGGTGCTTTTTATCAACATTTCACCATCCACAGTGGACTCGGTTACACACCTCCCCTTACATTTCTCACTGATTTTAAGACAACAACACCAGTATTTCCTATCAGCATTCGCTTTTTCTAAATAATACAAATAGCTGTCAACTTGTAGCATGTCTTTTCCTTTCTGGGACTTTACGGTGCTGTATACATGCCGGAGTGTGCCTGGATATGCACCCGTTGCTTGGCCGTCATCCACCTGCCAACAAACACATACGTGACAACGTTAACTGCTCTACCTCACTATTTGTAAAAACTATATTTCCTATCATAGTCCACATACCACGTATATTCACTACATTTATATGCAATTAGTGCCTAACAACCATACAATTGAACAGCGTGTACAACAGCACCTTGTACACATGGCCAGTCACACGCTGCTTCACTCAACCGTTTTATCTACATTATTCTCATATTGCATGATTCAGACACGTTCTAAGCTCATCCATTCATATATTACCTGTGTCGTCGCTTGCATTCTGCTACTTTGAGCACCATGTACAGTCAATTAGTCATAAGGGGGGACGTCTTATGATATCTACACATTACACCGTACGTATTGTGCGACACCTGCATTTGTCGCATATATTACATCGACTACGTTTGTACGAAATGGTTTCACATTCGATATTTCCTCACCTCGACAATCCATCATTGGACATTCGCTGTAGATGTGGTTTCCGTTTCGCACATGTGCAGTTCGAACAAATGCCGTTCGTCTTTCTAATAGTAAACCATATATATATATATATATATATATATATATATATATAAACTATGTCCGTATCTACCTACAGAGATATATATATATATATGCTTACATATATTCAACTTGCTGTGTATATTTAGATATAGAAGTAGACATATATCTATAGATGTAGGCATTTGCATGTATATATGTTCATATTTATATATATGTATATATATATATATATATATATATATATATATATATATATATATATATATATACACACACACATATATGGATATGTTGTATCTGTTTAGATATTAATATATTTAGGCACACACATGCATCTAAATGTTGGAATACATTCTCTGTACTGTTGAATGACTGGGCTGGATGATATGTGGTCTTCCCAAGCGTCCTATAGTGTTTAGATTTCATCATCATATGTGGGTTAGTAATAGTCAACACATTCTAGGGTTAGGTATAACAACATGCATAGATATTCCCATTAACCCAGGCACCAGATACGGAACACTTGCATAGCAAACAGAACACATGCATATATGGGACCACAGTGGTAATAAGAACAGCATATGCCACGAATGTTGAAATAATTCAATATAGCACATGCATGGGAACCATTAAAATATTTATCAAACAATTGTACATTATCAGAACATAGGTTCATAGGTTCATGGGTTCATAGGTTGGTACTAGGCTATCAGCCCTAGGGCCTAAGCCTAGCCATAACAATTCCCTGGCTATTTCTTCCCACATTATTTACTTTCCTGGACACCTGTCTAGCAGGGTGACTGACGTGATCCCTGGGGTGAATTTCCTTTCTCCCATCAAATCGTCAAGGTTCCTCTTGAAGAGGCCCAAAGAGGCACTCTGCTTGACATGTATGGGAAATCTATTCCAGAGTCTGGGGAGTCTCTGGGTCAGGAACCTATCCCTCCAGCATGTTTTGTTTATTGTGATGACAAGGTTTAGATCCCTGGAGTGTGTAGCTCTGAGGGATTGGGATTTCTTTAAGTGTAGCATGTCCAACAGCTCTGGGTTTGACATGGCCTTGTATGTTAAGCTGAGATCGCCTCTGAGTAGACAATATGCGACAGAGTATAGCTGGAGTTTTTTAAGGCGGTCAGCATAGGGCATCTGCTTTAGGCCTGTGATTCTTTTAGTGAGGTATTTCTGAGGCCTTTCCAGTTGTTGCAGATGTCTTGAGAGGTACATACCAAGTGGGGCATTGTATTCTATAATGGGTCTAATGAGGGATGGGTACAGTGGGACAATGACCTCCTTTTTTCTGGATGAAAAGCCCTTTGTGATGAGGTGTGCCACATAGAAGGATTTCCTGACTGTTGTGGCGATGTGGTTATCGAAGGTGAGACCACTGTCCACCTGTGTCCCTAAGTCTCTTATCACACTTTCTGTGTTTAGTGTACTGCCACCTATATGGTAATTCATGGATACATGTTTTTTCCCAAAGGGGATAACAATACATTTCTTGGCATTGAGCTTGAGCCCATGGCTCTGGCACCAAGCATCTGTTTCTGTAAGGCCCTTTTGTAGAGTATCCACATCATTTGGGGATTCAATAATGGCTCCCAGTTTGCAGTCATCTGCAAACTTTGTTAGCCAGAGTCCCTTAGTGTTGACCTGTACTTCAGAGAAGTAGATGCCAAACAAGAGCGACCCCAGGACTGAACCCTGAGGTACTCCACTTGTAACTTGTCTGGAGCTGGAGTTGGAGTCGGCTACTTTTACAGTGTGGGTTCTATCAGTAAGCCATTTAGCAGCCCATTGGGTGACATAGGGATTAATGCCCAACTTAGTAAGTTTATCTATGATTCCAGAGTGGGGGGTGGTGTCAAAGGCCTTGGCAAGGTCTACATAGGCTGTGTGGACCCTTGTCCATGGCTCTGGAGACTGATTCAAAGAAGTCAATCAGGTTCAGGAGACAAGATCGGCCCTTCACAAACCTAAACTGGGTGGGGTTCAGTGTTTGAAGGTTGCCAATGTCTTTGTTTATAAGTTCCATGATAATACGCTCTATGGCCTTGCAGATAAGGCTTGTCAGACTGATGGGACAGTAGTTTCCAGGATCCAAGGTGGATCCCCCCTTGTGGATTGGGATAACTGTAGCTCTGCGCCACTCAGTGGGCATGAAACCTGAGGTGAGGCTATGATTAAACATGACACTTAGGTGAGGTGCCAGTTCATATTGTAGTTCATGTAGTACACAGCCCGGGATGTCATCTGGTCCCATGGATGCTGTATTCTTGGCTTTAGAGAGTGCGTTTTGTACCTGTGTGGCCTTTATTACTGGAATTTGGCAATCTTCCGGTATTGAGATGGGCAATTTAGGGGGTGAGAGGGGGGGTGAATTTGGCACTGAATCGATCTGCCAGGATATTGGCAATATCCTTCGGATCAGTATATTTAATGCCATTCTATTTTAGCTCAGAGTAGCTCTGAGCATTGCCATTTAGATTCTTGACATAGTTATAGAATGCTTTGTGGTTGTCTTTGGAATCTTTGGCAATTTTATTTTCGTAACTAGCTTTGGAGGATTTTATGAGGCATCTCAGTTTCTTACTGAGGCTAGTAAGGGAGTTTTTTGCATCCTGGGATTTTCCTCTTTTCTGCAAAAGTTTCTTCCTTTTGTTGTAAAGTTTGTTTATGGCAGGGGACCACCAGCTTGGCTTCCTTTTTTTGGATGAGAGCATTTTGGTTCTATTTGGGATGGCACGATTCATGCATGAGTGGATGTGCTCGTACAGTGCCTTAGTATAGGATTCAGCAGTTCATAGGTTCATAGGTTCATACTAGGCTATCTGCCCGAGGGCATTTACAAGCCTAGCCCATAGTTTTGTGGCTTACGCCACCCCTTTAGTATGGGGAACTATACCCATTATTTTGCTGTGCCTCTGTCGAGCAGTGACACTGAGGTAATCCCTGGGGTATATCTGCGATCTCCCATCCATTGGTCAAGATTTCTCTTGAACAAGGCCAGCGAGGTGCTCTGCCTCACATATACCGGGATTTTATTCCACAGCATAGGGAGTCTTTGGGTGATGAATCTATCCCTCCAGCACGTCCTATTAATAGCCGTGTCGAGGTTTAAGTCTCTCGCTCTTGTGGCTCTGACGGATCTAGATTTTTTGAGGTGAAGCATATTCATCAAATCTGGGTTTGACATGGCCTTGTATGTTAGGCAAAGGTCACCTCTGAGCAGCGTGCGACTGAATAGAGCTGGAGTTCTTTCAGTCGGGCAGCATAGGACAGATGTTTGAGACCCTTTATCCTTTTGGTGAGGAACTTTTGTGGCCTCTCCAGCTGCTGCAAGTGTCGGGTCAGATACATTCTGAATGGGGCATTGTACTCAATCATTGGTCTGATGAGTGATGAGTATAGGGAGACTATGACCTCCCTTGATCTAGATGAGAATCCCTTCATGATAAGGTGGGCAATGTAGAAGGTCTTCCTAACTACTTTAGCTACATGGGTGTCGAATGACAGACTACTATCAACCTGGGTCCCCAGGTCCCTGATAACTTCTTCTGTGCTCAGTGGATTGCCACCTATTTGGTAGCTAGGGGTAACCTTGTTTTTCCCGAAGGGTATGACTATGCATTTTTTGGCATTTAACTTTAGGCCATGGCTCTGGCACCAGTTATCCGTTTCTGTGAGACCCTTCTGAAGGATATCTGTGTCAGATGTGTTTTCTACTATGGCGCCCAGTTTGCAGTCATCTGCAAACTTTGTCAGCCATAACCCTTTTGTGTTTGCTTGTACTTCGGAAAAGTAGATGCCAAACAAGAGTGGGCCCAGGACTGAGCCCTATGGTACTCCACTTGTGACAGGCTTTGAGTCTGACATGGCGCCAGCAACTCTGACCCTGTGGGTTCTGTCACTCAGCCAGTTTGCAACCCATCTTATGATGTATGGGTTAACATTTAAGCTGATGAGTTTTTCAATGATACCCGAGTGGGGTATTGTATCGAAGGCCTTCGCCAGATCGAGGTAGGCTGTATGGACTGCCTTTCCCTCATCAATGGCTTTGGTGACTGTTTCGAAAAAGTCAACCAAGTTTAGAAGGCATGATCTGCCTTTGACAAAGCCAAACTGGGATGGATCCAAAGTCTGCAAATTCCCTATGTCTTTATTTATGAGGTCCATTATGATCCTCTCCATGGCTTTGCAGATAAGGCTTGTCAAGCTAATGGGGCGGTAATTTCCAGGGTCGGTGGAGGCACCGCCTTTGTGAAGTGGGACCACAGTTGCAGTGCGCCACTCCCTGGGTATGTATCCAGAGGTAAGACTATGATTAAACAGCTGTCCTAGCTGTGGGTTTAATTCCTCGTTGAGTTCATGGAGCACACAGCCGGGGACACCATCAGGTCCCATGGATGCTGTGTTTTTTGCTTTGGAGAGAGCAGCTCTCACTTGGGCGTTGGAGATGTTTGGGGGGCTGCAATCGCTTGGTATAGATATCTCTCCTTTTGGGGAGGGGAGAAGTTTGCACTGAACCTGTCAGCCAGTATGTTGGCAATGTCTGTAGGATCAGTAATCTTCACATCATTTTGAACTAGTTCTGAGCATATCTGGGAGTTTCCTCCCAGGTTTCTAACATAGCTAAAGAAGGCCTTATGATTGTCTTTTGAGTCTTTAGCTATTTTTCTCTCAAAATTTGCTTTGGATGATTTTATGAGAGCTCTTAGTTTTTTACTTATAGCGATCAAAGATGTCTTACCTTTTAAGGATTTTGCTCTATCTTGTAGTAGCTTCCTCCTTTTGTTGTAGAGTTTGCTTATGGCTGGGGTCCACCAGACTGGACGCTTGCCTTTGGTACAAAGAGTCTTTGTTTTGCTTGGGATTGCCTTATCCATGCAGTCCTGCAGGTGCTGGTAGAAGGCATTTGTAAGTGATTCAGCGGCTTGAGTACTGTTTTCCGCCGGCTTGGGGGCCTTAAAGGAGACCACACTAGTCTTTAGAAGTGTGAAGTCGGCTTTCGAGAAGTTCTTTACTGTGGTCTTTTTTATTTCAGGTGCGAGTGGGATAAGGACCTCCAGCGAGATTAGATTGTGATCTGATCTCACCAGTGAGGGTATACTTCGGTGTTGAACATTGTGCTCCCATGTTCGTGATGATGAGATCAAGTATGTTTTCTCCTCTTGTGGGGATGGTGACTAGTTGTTCCATGGCATTTGAGTTTATGAATTCCAGGAACTTTTGGGCTAGGGTGTTTGGGCTTGAGTAGTGTTCCCAGTCTATATTAGGGTAATTGAAGTCACCTAGTATGATGGTGTTTGGTGATACATTTATCCCCTCTAGTGTTTTCAGGAAGGCCATGTGAGGTTCCTGAGTTTGTGAGGGTGGCCTGTAACATGCTACAATTTGCAGAGCAGTCTTGCCTATGGTTAATTGCACCTGGATGGTCTCTGATGCATCGTGCGTTGCCACCAGTCTTGAGGTGTGGGTGTCCTTGATGAATATGGATACCCCCTCCTTTCTTGGTATTGTCCGGATTTTGGGGCCGGAACGCATGATAAGAGGTAAAACCTGATAGTGCTGGGGTGCTCTCAGGAGCCTTGAACCAGGTTTCTGTCACTGCACAGACATCGATGTTCTCCATACTGAGAAGGGCCTCGAGTGCGTGCATTTTGAGATTTAGACTTCTGGCATTGAGCAGCATTACCCTTAGTTTTTTTCCTTTTTTGTATTCTAGGGTGGTAGGTTTAGAATTTGAGCCTTGCCTAAAAAAGGCACTATGGGGGTGGCAAGAGCCTTTGCCAATATCCGGAATCCCAGGGGTGACAGGTGCAAGCCGTCCCTTGCGAAGCAGCATGGCTTGTCCAGCATGTCATCCCAGGCAGACAGACATTGGATCCCCTTTGAATGACACCAGAGTTTAAGCCAATTGTTAAAGCTGCATGGGTGTCATGAAGTTTGTCACTTCTGACTTGAGGTGTCATTACATACCAGTTGGGGTGGGTTAGGGGGGAAGAAAGATATCAATTAACAACTAGTATATTCCTGTAGTCCACATTAGTTTCCTAGTCAGTGTGCTGTTATCTGTACCTTACAAATCTTACTGTACTACCCTATAGCCTTAGTTTGGACAGTGAAATGGCTGTCATCATTGTTACAGATTAACCAGTTTTACCTGCAATATACACCTCTTACCTGGTATACCTGTGGAGGGAATGTTTGTTAACACTAACTAACTGTTTATACACATACTCCCAGATTCTGAGTTGATGCTGTACACATAGCTATCCAACTCTTTCTACACAGACTCTGGCCATGTGTTGATCACATGCTTGTGTGCCGGCATATATCTAGAATATTGCCCTCTTCCACCTTTTGTGACCTGACACACACATATACATGTATTCTTACACAGTTATATTATTTAGCACAGTGTGGGTGACAGTGACCAGTGATACTTTATTATTCAGAGAAGCTGCAACACTCACAATCCCCTACAATACCATGGTGGACAGTACCAGTACAGGTTATAATGGTCTGTATTTCTCAGCACATTGTTCGTATCCGATGTACCTGTGGGAGCAATGTTTGTTAGCACTACCTGACTGTTGCCACACAACGTTCCGGATTACACATTAGTATTATGCACATACATCTCACTCTGTTACTGTACACACTCTGGTCACAGCTTGACAACATGGGAGTGTAGATAGGACATACTTGACATATTTCTCTCGTAACTGTTTTGGAGGGTGCTACAGTGACAGGTGTGTTCTCACAGATGTTTGACAATCACTTGTATTCTCTGTTTGCTGGCTAAACATCTGCAATCATCCCACAGACTTACCAGGAGGACAGAAGGACAGGCAGCAGATATAGGCCCATATACTGGACATTCTGGCCTCATCTGTACAGTTGTGAGGTATGATTCTGTATGCAGCCTAATTCCACTCCCAGGATTCAGACCATGGCTGCTTCTGCTACAACTTAAACACTGTCCATCACAGTTGTGTCTGCTATATAGATATTGCTGTATATCTCCTGCTTTCTGTCTATTAATCCCCTGTGCTTTTGCATTCTGACCTTGTATTACAACACTCTTATACAGATTTCCTAGACAGATATATGTTGTAGGACAGTGTGGGCAACAGTGATGTGTAATACCTCATTATTCAGAACAACTGCATCAGTCACATTGCCATACAATACCACTGTGAACAGTACCAGCACTGGGTATAATTCTTGTATTTCTGGGCACAGTGTTGGTATCTGATAGACCTGTGGGAGGAATGTTTATTAGCACTACCTGAATGTTCCCACACACAGTACCAGATTCCACATTACTATCATGCACATACATCTCACTCTGTTACTGTACACACTCTGACCACAGCTTGACAAGTTGGGGTGTAAATGAGACATACGTGACTTTTTAGTCAAATAAGGTATTGGGGAGTTGCTAGTGTGCCAGCTTTGTTCTCACAGATGTGTGTCAATCAGTTGTATTTCCTGTTTGCTGCCTGTACATCTGGGATCATCTCACTGATTTCCCAGGGGGACAGGCTGATAGGCAACAGATATGGGCCACTTTCATAGACATTCTGGACATAACTGTACAGTTGTGGGGTATGATTCTGTATGCAGACTACTACCACTGGCGGGATTCGAACTGTGGCTATGTGTGTGCTAAAAAAAACAACAGTTCACATCTCAGTTGCGTGTGATACTCAGTTTTTGTTGTCTGCATTTTCCATGTTTACTGTCTATGTGTCTCTCAGTTGTACTAAGTGGCCTCTGGGGATTACACCTGTCATATACAGGCATCCCTACGCATTCGATTTATGGTGCACGGTGTGGATAACAGTGCTTAATACAACAGCACCATTACATGATTGCAAATTTACATTACCATATGAAACCAGAATATACACATGCAGTCCAGCAGTTAGACCTCTTTTGCCAGGCTATTACACTTTTATTGACATACAAACAATATGAGACTCTTCCTGCCATATTCTCTAGTGTATGCAGTACTTGCCTTGAACAATACAGGTTTTATACAGGCAATTCATTTACTAATACTTTTAGTTTTATTTCCTATGAGAGTAAATGCATGAATATTACTGACCTGCCTCGCATCGCAACCTCGCCAAGTGACTGATGTGGGCCTCCTGGTTCGCAGCTCACTCCATTGCAACTGTGGGGGACATAAGAGCAATATTTAGCCATACCTATCCATGATATACCTGAGCTTGCAATTATTACACACATACTGGGGTGATACACATGACTGGAACATCTCCTGCCACTCTAGCCTCTTGGAGCCACTCCTCCAAGAGGTCTTCCTTATGCTTCTTCAGGTTAGCATAGTGGTGCCTGACCTGCTCACCAGTTCGAGGTATGTCAGTGGCACTGGTGAGGTCATGGGTGAGACAGTCCCAGGCCTCCGCCTTATATTGGGAGCCCTGGTACTGGCCTTGTAGCAGTCTCTGATCATGGTCTTTGACAAGGAGTCCTGCCATGACCTTGGACTCCTGGATGCACCAGCACTGCACTCGAAAGTGCACACCTTCTCCCTTTACTGTCATAGTGCCTGAAAGGGGAAGCTACAATCAGTTATGAGATGTATTCCCTCCACATGGGTTTAAGTAAGGTCAGTTTCACACACTTTTCCATGATTGACCGATTTTGAAAAGGCTAAGCTATGGGCAAACTTGCTTACCTAAGGTTGGCATTGTTTAAAGAGGTATACCACTGGGCACAATGAGTTAGTTGGTGTACACATTGCTTACACCTCCTATGCTGGCCTGTGCAATGCTTAGCATTGCTTACATTAGACTTTGCATTATATTTCCTTTTTGGCATTGATTTCTTATTCATTACATCTTATATATCTGCCTGGTATCCATGATTAATGTGTATGTACACTCTATGGGGTCCTTGTGTTTTATTGGGGACTTCAACACTCTATTCCAATTACACCTCACTTCTGGGCTTACTGCTGTACTCCAGTTCACATATTTATGTTATGTAGTGGGTTATGGCACATATGACTGTATACTGATGCCTTTCACAGGTTCAGTTTGGTTATACTATGGTGGGGACATGTTTACTACTATCTCATTCTTCTGTACTTCTGTGATGGCTTGGTGGTTAACTACTGTGACTATGATGTATAGTATCAGGGGATTGAAACCTACTTGGCTGTTTATTTTGTTGATGGGCAGAACAAGGGCCATTGGATACAGAGTGATTAAGGCACTTTTGAGCATTTGTAAGCGGATTTGCACGGATTTGCATGATGGTAAGCAATGCTAACCTGCTGTTATATCTGCTTACAGAGAGTTAGCTTTAGAACTGCTTAACCGGTGTAGGCATTGCTTACCACTGCGTAAATGGCCTTAAGCCTGCTTACTTGTGCTTAAACCTGCTTACTAATGCCTTATTCATTATGACACTGACACCTCACATGTGCATTTACTGCAGTACTCCAGTTCATAAAAATATGTTATTTAGTGGGTTATGCAACATAAATATTATTCATAACTTGCTTTGCCATGGAAAATGGAATCTGCTGCAGTGGGACTCGAAGCAGGAATGTTTGCTTGTATGGCAAATGCTCTGCCCACTACACTATTGCTCTGTTGCTTCATTTTGCATATATCTTCCTTGTTATCCTCTTCAGCCATTTAAGCTGCATTAACCATAGCTAAGCGATGGGCATGCCCATGCACCTATGGTTAGCTTTCATGAGATTTAAAAAAAAAAAATAGAGGGTTTGTTCATTTTATTTATGTATACTGTTGTTGTACACAAGAGGGACTATTGGTGGGGATACGCGGACATCTATGAGCAGTCTCACTAATTATTTACCCCATTTTGTTGTTCTTCATTGCAGGGGCGTGTATATTCTGAGAGCTCTGCTCTTAGACATGTCCCCTGCACTCTTACATGCTCCGTGTAAGCTTAGGAGCTCAGAGAGCGCACCTCATTATTATGCATGGCGCGCTGCCGTCCTGCTTCTAGATGGCCGCCTCCATGCAGGACTAAGCTAGTCCTGCACGGAGGAATAGCAAATCCGGGTGAAAATGTTATAAACATTGAACACAGAACAATAGCTGCATTTACAAAAATTAGTAAAAAAGTACTTTTAGAGACAGTAAGTACTTCCGGACACCCCATCTCACTAATTGTGTATGTAATATCCAGGATAGATACTATATCTATGTATACGTATACGCACATACATGTCTATATCTATATCTATGTCTGGTTCCCCTTCAGAAGACTGAAGTATCACAATCCTGAAATTCATAAGACTGAAGACCAAAATCCTGAAACTTCAAAATCCTGAAAACACAAAATCATGAAACTCACAATACTGAAAACACACAGAATACAAATAATGATAATATGCCAGTACAAGGACACACAGAAATACATACAAAACAAAGCATGGCAGTTGTTGCCATGTATGAGTAGAGGGGCAAGCCACCCTGCACCCCCCATGTGGGGGGGGGCATGCCCCCCACACCGCCTGCTACTTAAATATAGCAACTCCAATATTGCACTTAGTGTAGTGAAGTGCAATCTCTGAGTTGATATATTTAAGTAGCAGGGGGTGTGGAGGGAGTACACCCCCCCTCCCTATACTTGGTGGAAAGTAATATGGTTTACGTTGTCAGTATATGTATGCTGTGTGTTTTCAGTATTTTGAGTTTCACTATTTTGAGTTTCAGGATTTTTAGTTTTCAGGATTTTGAAGTTTCAGGAGTTTGGTCTTTAGTCTTATGAATTTCAGGATTGTGATATTTCAGTATTCTAAACAGGAACCCTATATCTATATCTATATCTATATCTATATCTATATCTATATCTATATCTATATCTATATCTATATAGCTATATAATCTATCTATACATAGATGTAAATTTTGATTATGGATATATATATATATATATATATATATATGTACACACACACACACACAAACACAAACGCATTGTATATTGTGTGTATATATATATATATATATATATGTGTGTGTGTGTGTGTGTGTGTGTGTGTGTGTGTGTGTGTATATATATATATGTGTATATATATATATATATATATATATATATATATATATATATATATAGAGAGAGAGAGAGAGAGAGAGATATTAATATTGGTAGAGAAGTATTAAGACAAAGATATATGTTCAGATATAGCGTTATGTATAGATAAACCTAAGTCTAAATTACAAATGATATCTTAAAAGAAACTTAGGGTAAATTGCCTGATATTTCATATATAGCAACTTGTACTGGTGTATAATATAAAACTGTGCTACTGTCTTGCAGTGCTAAGTAGAAGGGACTAAAAAATACGGAATGCATCTATAATAATTTTCTTTCTGTTACTACAATATATGGCATAACTTTAACTACAAACATTGTAAGTGAAGAATTTAAGGTGCCATGAGTCTGAGTGTATGGTACTTGTGTCATACTAATATCAATAAAATAATAATTGTTGTATAGCAAATGGAAGTGATAATACCAAAACAGTTGATTTAAAATTACACCACCAGTAAATAGATCTTAAATTCCCTATCCCCGCTTTGTATAAAACAAATTCCCAAATCAGGGTGAATATTTATAATCTAAAAAAAAAAAGAAAGATCACCATGTAAACGTTTTCAGGATAAAAGTAGTTGTGAATGACATACAAAATGTAAGTGCTGTGTGATGATGCCATAAATCTATATGAAATGCAACAGTGTAAAATGATGCTATTTTACAGCATTTATAATTAGGAGACCCAATGTCTTTCCCAATTACCTGCCAGTTCTGTCATCCATAGACATAGGCCCAGATTCAAAAACATTTGGGTGGTGTTACCAATCCCTTCCTCTAAGTGGGATTAAATGCACTGAGAAATGGCTAACATCAGCTGCATGCACACAGGTAATAAACACTAACACCTTAACTGTTATATAGACAGTGACTAATAACATTTTCACTACACCGTGAAAAAAGCACACTGTTTCAGGGGTGAATTTTACAGATTTAAGATGGGCCATCAAATTCTTAGCAAACCAGTTATTCAACTTTAACCCCATTGTCATATTCTGGTTCCCTAACTACCCAAACAACACAACTTCCATAGTACAATTAGGTAGCAATGTTACCTAAGCAGGTTCCTTCACAGGAGGTGTTCTCTAAGGGTTAGACCTTAGGCCCACGCTTTTCTCAGTTATTATAAGTTACATGTGTATGTAACTATAACCTATGTGTTAAATAACACTAGAAATCCATCCTTGTTTGCTGTTCTTCTATACTCTATCTATTGATCTCTAGTGTTTTTCTTTCTTAGGTTTTTGTGAGACCTTAGTATCTCTTATCATAAATTACTAGGTGTATCTAATTTTGTAATCTGTTACAAAGATTTGTACTACACCATGTCTAATACAAATGTATTAGTCTTTTTCATCTATTCTTAGATAAATTTTTCCTTTTTCCTACTGAAATATAAAATATATAATCTTAGGCTTGTACTATAATTGTTAAACTTATGTACCAAATTAAACTGTTATGTTCTTTGTCTTGATCTTTTATGTTGTTGTAATTTGTGGAGCTTTTCTCCCCGGGCCTCCACTGAAAATGGACAGATATCCAGCTGGACTAGCCCGGTCAACAAATGTAAAATAAATAAATAAACATAAACTTGCCCATACCCTTCTCCAGTATCATTCTTTATGAGGATAACTTTATCGTGTACAAAACAGGACCATCAAGTTCCACTCTGCAAAAATCCTCACATAAAATAACTTGAACACTGTGAATCGGTTAACTCTCTTTTCCTCCTGACTGCCTCCATATAGTACTTTTGCAAAATTACTTCCCTTTAAATGTGCATTTTCTGATATATTTATATTTATATTGTATACTATTATATTATTTTATTTTATTTATTTATTTGCATTTGTTTAACCAGGATAGTCCAATAAAATAAATAAATTATATTCATATTACTATTACCCTTCACTATACATTTCTTTCTGTTCATAGGTTCATAGGTAGGTACTAGGCTATCGGCCTGAGGGTCTATGTAAGCCTAGCCAACAAGGTTCCCTGGCTTATGCCAAAAGTTATTTTCCTGTGCCACTGTCAAGCGGAGCCACAGAAGTGATCCCCGGGTATTTCCTATTTCCCATTCACTCATCAAGATTTTTATTGAAAAGTGCTAATGAAGAACTTTGCTTGATATAGATGGGTAGCCTGTTCCAGAGTATGGGAAGTCTATGGGACAGGAATCTATCCCTCCAGCTTGTCCTGTTTATTGTGGTGACAAGGTTTAGGTTCCTAGACCATGTAGCTCGGAGGGATTGGGATTTCTTTAGGTGTAGCATGTCTGGGTTTGACATAGCTTTATATGTTAGGCAGAGATCACCTCGGAGTAGGCAATATGCTACAGAGTAAAGCTGGAGTTTTTTGAGATGGTCAGTGTAGGGCATCTGTTTGAGGCCAGTAATCCTCTTTTTGAGGTACTTCTGTGGCCTTTCCGGCTGCTGTAGATGTCTTGTGAGGTACATTCCAAAAGGGGCATTGTACTCTATAATGGGTCTAATGAGTGTCGAGTAGAGGGGAACAATGACCTCTTTTTTCCCTGGATGAGAACCCTTTTATGATGAGGTGTGCCATGTAGAAGGACTTCCTGACTACTGTGGTGATGTGACTATCAAAGGACAGACTACTGTCCACTTGGGTCCCAAGGTCTCGTATCATACATTCGGTGTTAAGTAGACTGCTGTATATGTAGTAGTTCATGGGTACAGAGTTTTTACCAAAGGGGATGACAATGCACTTTTTGGCATTGAGCTTGAGGCCATAGTTCTGACACCAGGCATCTGTCTCAGCGAGGCCCTTCTGTAGGATTTCCACATCATTTGGGTACTCGACTATGATTCCTAGTTTGCAGTCATCTGCAAACCTCATTAGCCAGAGGCCTTCTGTGTCAGAGAAGTAGATACCAAACAGGAGAGGTCCCAGGACTGAACCCTGTGGTACTCCACTTGTCACTGGTTTGAGGTCAGATTTGGAGTGTCCAAATTTTACAGTGTGGGTTCTGTCAGTGAGCCAGCTGGCAACCCATCTTGTGATGTAGGGATTTATACCTAGCTTAGTGAGTTTAGCTATAATTCCAGAATGGGGGATGGTGTCAAAAGCCTTGGCGAGGTCAAGATAAGCTGTGTGAACCACCTTATCCTCATCTACAGCTTTGGTGACTGCCTAAAAGAAGTTGATCAGGTCTTGGAGGGATGATCTGCCTTTCACAAACCCAATCTGAGTGGGATCCAGAGTTTGGAGGTTACCAATGTCTTTGTTTATGAGTTCCATGATGATACATTCCATTGCCTTGCAAACCAGGCTCGTCAGACTAATGGGGTGATAGCTCCCAGGATCAGTGGTGGCTCCCCCTTTGTGGAGTGGGATAACTGTTGCTGTGTGCCATTCAGTGGGCACAAAGTCTGATGTGAGGCTATGATTAAACATGGTGTAAGCAAGTTCATTCTGAAGTTCATGTAAAATGCAGCCTGGGATGTTGTCCAGTCCCATGGATGCTGTGTTTTTGACTTTAGAGAGTGCAGCTTTTACCTGTGTAGTTGTGATTACAGGGACTATGCATTCTTCCTGTATAGATATGGCCCCTTTAGTGGGGGGGGGGGTAAAGTTTGCACTGAACCTGTCTACCAGGATTTTGCCAATATCAGTTGGTTCTGTAATTTTTGTGCCATTGTGCTGTAACTCAGAGCAGATCTGGGTGTTACCATTGAGATTCTTGACATAGCTATAGAATGCTTTGTGGTTGTCCTTAGAATCAGTGGTGATTTTGTTTTCATGCCTAGCTTTGGATGATTTTATAAGGGATCTCAGCTTCTTACTGAGGCTGACCAGGGAGCCCCTCCACTCATAGGATTTTACTCTCTTTTGCAACAATTTCTTCCTTCTGTTGTACAGTTTGTTTATGGCAGGGGACCACTAGATTAGCTTCCTTTTTTTGGAGGATAGTGTTGTGGTTCTTTTTGGGATAGCACAATTCATGCACTCATGTAAGTGCTTATAGAGTGCATTTGTGTAGGATTCAGCAGTCATAACTGTATTGTCCATCTGCATGGGTGTCATGAAGTTCACCACTTCCATCTTAAGAAGCATGAAGTTGGCTTTGGAGAAACTTTTTACCATGGTTTCCTTAATGGGGGGTGGGGGTGGGATGTGGATATCAAGGGTGATTAGCTTATGGTTGGATCGTACCAACGAGGAGTTGACTTCAGGTGTGAAACACTGGTCACTCATGTTGGTAATGACTAGGTCTAGGATATTGTTGCCCCTGGTGGGGGTGTGGATAAGTTGATCCAGGGCATTGGAGTTTATGAATTCCAGAAAGCATTGTGTGAAGGAGTTGGTACACGAGTAGTTTTCACACTTAATGGTGGGGTAGTTGAAATCTACCATTATTAGAGTGTTTGGTTGAACCCTAATATTTTTCAGTACATCAAGAAAAGAGGAGTGGAAATCTTGGGGCATGGTGGGGGATCTGTAGCAAGCTACAATTTGGATTGCAGTTTTGCCCAGAGTTAGTTGCACTTGAATAACCTCGGATGCAGTATGCTGAGCAACTAGCCTGGAGGTGTGGATATCCTTAATGAATATTGACACACCTCCACCTTTGGTGTTCCGGTCCAGGTTACATGGCCGAAAAGTGTGGTATGAGTTATAGCCTGGTAGTGCAGGAGTGCTCTCTGGAGCCTTGAACCAGGTCTCAGTCACTGCACAGATATCGATGTTCTCCATTTTCAGGAGTGCCTCGAGTAAGTGCATTTTGAGATTTAGACTTCTAGCATTGAGTAGCATTAACCTCAGTTTTTGCTTACCTGTTCCTGTTATGGTGGTGAATTTGTCATTTGAACCTTGCCTAAAAAGGGCACTATAGGGGCAGCAAGAGCCTTAGCCAGTATCTGGAATCCCAGGGGCGACACGTGCAGGCCAACTCTGGCAAAGCATCATGGTCTGTCAACCATGTCATCCCAAGCAGACAGATACTGGATCCCCTTAGAATGACACTAGAAGCTTAGCCAATTGTTAAAGTCAATCATTTTGTCCTTGTACTGTGGTATCATTCTAGACGATGGCAGAATGCTACTCGGGACTAGGGTCATACCTCCCTGGGCTACAAGAGCTCTTCCATGTCTCTTTTCATGTGGTCCAGGGAGGTAGGTCTCAGGTCATTCACACCAACGTGGACAATGACAGAGCCATATTTGCACTTGTTGTGGAGTGTTTGATATCTTTCACATGTTCCATATTCCCCTTTTCAAAAGCTGCTGTATTTTCTTACCTACAAAATATGAATTGCTTTAACTTAATCTTGTTATCTTAAGTATGTTATTACACATGTATCCTTACTTGTATACTAACTAATCAGCTTTATTTATTTATTCTACAATTGTGCAGTGTATATCTTTGTCCTTTAAAATCTTTTTAATAATTTTATGTTTATTATTAATATGAATCTATTCATTTTGTCTTTGCGTTGTGGCCTAGGTTATGGCTGAAAAGGGTCCTTAGATCAATTCAAATGAGTTAGGAAATGACAAGCAAATAAATAAATAAATAAACAAGCAAAAATGCATACATACATACATAAGGGAATGACTCATTTATTTCACACATAAGGGAATGACTCATTTATTTCACCTTATTCTGACTCTTTCTGTTTCTTTTATCTGTCTTTATTCTCTCAGCTTTGATTGCCAACACATACTATTAGGTTACACACCTTATAGATAATCACCTTTACAGAAAACTAACTGATCATTGTCTAGTTTTTTTTCCTACTAATATCTACATCCCCAAATACTTCACAATGAAAAATTGTATTATTATCACTGTGTTAATTAACTCAGTAATTGTACTCTTACACCCAGGTCATGTCTGAAAACTGTCCAAGGACCAGCCTACCTACCTGATTATCAAATTAAAAAATCATATAAAATAAGCAAAAGCAATCTTGTAGTATCCAAAGTGAGGTAGCTGTGGATTTGCTAAGCCATTGACCTAAATATTTCTTTGTTCTGCAAGTACAAGACCCATACCTATTGCTTCAGACTTATCCTCTTCCAAACATTTCTTCCCCAATTAATGCCATATTTAAAAAAAATGTAAATGTTTGTCTGCTAGGCAGATTTTATTTAGAAATTAGTATATCAGCAACTTAATGTTAAATATTACGGCATTCTTGGTGAAAACATACAGAGATGTACATTTGCATTTATATTTATTCTATAAATGACAAAGAAGAAAAGTAGGTTGTATACTATTATATTGTTTGCAAACCTAAAATGGGTTTTTCAAACTGTCAGCCATAACTTAATGTTTCACAAACTGCCCTCCTTTGGGTTACATGATGCTATTATCAGTAGGTTAAAATTCTACATATTCAACTAATCTTTATAAGTACTTTTGGGAAAGCTCAGATATTAAATAATTTAGTAGTGAAATTCTTCAGGGATCACTAATGACACCCCTTCTGTTTTCCTTCTTCATTAAAAATTTTACAGTTGATTTTCCAATCTGGAATTCTATATACATAGCATTTTCATTATTAAGCCAATACAAGTTCAAGTTCACATTTATGTGCTTATTTGTGGAACACTGTTTAGAAAATTGTACAAAATAAACAGGAAAACTGATATAGTAACTGCATGTGAATTGCTGTTTAAGTAATCTTTATGCCATAGTGATACAATTGGCAGTTAAATCATACCACAAATAAAGCAAATAATTATTAGTCCAGTAAAGCATACCTTTGACAAAAGAAAACACAAAATTACAATGTAACAGAAATGTTCATATCGGTACAATGAGAATTACTTCAGATGTTTATCATTCTCACTGCTGTAGTAGTCTATAGATTGCATCCTGCCACACTGTAACTTCTCCCACATAATCACTTGGGCTGCTTATTGGCTAATCCCTACTGGCATGAAGCATGAAAGCAACTAGAGTAAAGAATTCAATCATCTGCGGTTATGTGTAAGTGCAACTTGCATAAGTGCACTTTCTTAACAGATAAAACTAAAATACAAACCGACAATGTTAATTGACCTAAAAAGTCCAAAACAGGCATTGAAATGCTTAGATTCTCTGTTCAAGTTAATTGTCAAAAAAACAATTAAATTCTTCCCAACATGTGCTCTAGTCAGCAGACTCTCAAACAAGAAAAATTCATCTGGACTCAGATCAAATCATTTGAACCCAGACCTGTGCATTTTCGGGGTGAATCTCATAAGTTTATAGGTACACTATCTTCTTAAAGTGTAAGTCTGGCAAGATGTAGCTCAAAATGTCCAGACAGGAGGAAAGTGCACGTTTCCCAAGCAGAAAGCATTAAGCACAGCCTAACCATGGATACAATGCAATGTTACTGTACTGAATTATCAAGCAGACCTCCCAGCCATAATGTAGAAACAAGAACTGAATGCACAGGCCTTCCAAATGAACACACAGGCTGAACATAATCATGTTAAAATCCATTCATTAACATGGACAAAAATTCTAAATTGAGAAGACATTCTTTATAGACCAAGATGTCATCTACAAGTAACTGTGGCATTGCTGCTTTTAAAACAGCTGTTTGATGTTCAGGGCAAGAATTGCAATACTCCTAAATCAATAAATAGGAGGAACGTACCCATGGTCACTACAAAGATAGAACAACACAAAGGCTTAAAAAGAGTCCAAGCAAAACAGTGCTGCTATACTGAAACTTAATTATCTAAATTAGTAAATCTGATATTTCATTCACAGACATTCAAACAGATGTGACCAGAAGTTAGACATAATTTAAAATATAAATTTGCAAAAAGGCTTTTATCTTTATGGAAGTGGTTAACACCAAATGGCTTGTTTATTATTTTAACTCAACTCTAAAGCAACTACAGTACTCTTTGGAGCACTACAACAGTTATTAACTGGCATTTATTTTTTGGAGGATAAACATTCAGTATTGTAGAACTGTTTATGTTTCCCTGTACCATTCCCTGATCTGGTGCCCCATTTAAACTTAGACCCCCCCTCCCCACATACACAAAAAGGTGATCTCTCTTCTTTAAACTATAACAAATCGCTTGCTACAAATGCATTAAGTGGCTGCTGCAGTGGAACACAACTCAGCTACATCTCCAAACAGAAATGTAGCATCAGTATTAATTTCTGAAATGATGGCACTGCACTGGGCCACACATTGAAGGTCTTCCACCGTAACTGCAAATGTAGTGTCAACATTCAGAATCTGAATGCTGATACTGAAGATTACGGTCCTTGACGTCTCTCTCCTGAGTCAGCTGCTCCCATTGCTGCAAACTACCTACACCTCTGTAGTATTGTGTCTGGCTTTCACTTTGAAAAAAATATATAAAGAACATTATCTTTTACAACTCACTTGACATTAAGAACATACATTCCATGCAACAGGATTTGCAGTATCTCAATGTTCCTAGTACTATACCAGATAGATCAATGCATATTAGTTTGTCACAACCAGCAACAAGGTGTGGGGCTGTTTCTAATTCTGTTTTACAAAACCTACATTTGTCTGTCTGTCTCACATGTTCAATGGACTTTGTACACCAGCGTGTACGTAGCCTACTTCTTGGGCCGCCAATATTAACCTTTGTTCTTTTGGTTTGAATTCGCCTCTCCTCAACCATTCCTACTTTTGATCCTGATCAACATGAGGTTCTTTCAGGAGTTTTCTATACTTGCAACTATATTTATGCATTTTCCACATTTCTTGCCTTCTCATCTAGTCCTTCACCTTATATTCTTTATTTATTTGTTTGGCAAATTCAGTTGCTGCCTGATTTTTATCTACTTTTGGTTTGATTTCCATTCCCACTTGAAGCCAATATGCTTCTGCTAGATTAAGCAGGGAAGTCATCTTAGACTTATTCTCCTCATGTTTCAAAACTTTCACTACTTTTGTGTCTTCTGAGGTCAGCAGATATTTGTGCAGTCCCACAATTGCAGATTTATACATGGAGTCAATTGCAAATAGGTCCATACCCCCCCTTTGGAACTGGGAATATATAATCTTGGTATGCACTGATTTTTTTTTATAAATCATTTGATGAGCATGAAGCATTCTTCTTGCTTTCCTATCTAATCTATCCAATACCTTTTGGCGCCAGTCAATCACTCCAAAATGGTAAGTTAGGAAAGGAAGAGCAAATTGGTTTATAGCCTGAATTTTGTTCCTAGATGTCAATGCTGTTTTCAGACTTAATTCGTCTTCTAAACTATTCCTTACTAAGTTTTATTCACATTTTTTCATGTTTTGTTGTTGATCCTTCATCAGTTTCCAAATATTTATACCCTTCCTTTTGCTCAAGTTCTTTTATATCACATTCTTGACCCAAACTGATGTTTTCTTGATGCTGCAGCTTTCCTGCTTTAAAGGTTGCTTTTGCACATTTATCAAGCCCAGATGACATTCTTGTATCATCTGTTTTGACTACTTGCAGTAGTGCTTTCAGTTCATCTGATAAGCTACACAGTTTTAAATCACTGACAAAGAGAAGATGAGAAGTCTTTACACTTTGTTGTTTTCTAAGAGATGAATTATAGCCATGGCCTAATCTGTTAAGCAGACAGCTTAATGGGTTAAGGGCAAGACAGAATAGCAGCGGTGACTGGGAGGCACCCTGGAATATTCCCCCTTTGAATTTTTAACCCTGGAATAATAATTTGTCCTTTATCATGGCTTAATTGCAAAGTGGTCTGCCACTGATTCATGGCCACTGTAATGTAATTGATCAGTGCAGGGTGCATCTTATACATTTTTAAGCACTCTTTTATCCATAAATGTGGGATACTATCAAATGCTTTTTTGTAGTCAATCCATGCCATACTAAGATTCTTCCCCTTTTTACAGTTCTCCATTATAACTTAATTTAGCAACAATGATCCTTTGTTCCATGTGACTTTCTTTTATTACCCTTTTGTTCTATTGCCATGATTGAGTTTTCTTCTAAATGACTATAAACTCTGTCAGCATCAATTCCAGTGTATATTTTATACGTTGACAGAAGGGAAGTTATCGGTCTATCTATATCTATTAGGGTAGCTTGCAGGTTCCCTCTTAAGCAGGAGCATTATTTTTTCCTGTTGTTAGTCAGGTTTGTGTCTGTTTGAGAGACATATATAAATAGCTATTACTCATAGTTAAATCTTTGTGCAAAGATATTAATACTTTAAACCAGAAGTTAGGTACTGTATCTGGGCCTGGAGTTTTCCAATTGGAGGCTTTTCTTAACTTTATTTCAATCTCTCTGGTTGTTACTTCATCCCATTTCATATCCCGTACCTTTAAACTTCTTATTCTTTCGTTTACTTCTTCTATCCATTTAGCATCTTTGTTATGTTCCACAGGATCTTCATAAATACTTCTCCAAAATGTATCTATTTCTTCTTGTTTTGTTGGTCTTTAATTCCTTTTACCTTGTTTTTCCCAATTCTCTATAAATCTTTTTTGGGTCATCTATAAATTGCTTATTTTGTACTTTTCCTTTACATTTATATGTGTATCTTCTAAGTTTTTTTGATATTTTTGGTTTATTATTTGCGATAGTGCATTATAAATCTTGATCCGTTATAATACTGTGCATTGCTTATATGACCTCTATCTTTCCAAGTATTTTTGTTGATCTGTTCCCTCCTCTATACTCTTCTAACCGTGACACTTCTTGTCTTAATTGCTTTATACTTTCCTCTGTTTGAAACTTCCATGATGTTATTCATTTTCTCCCTGTCCTTTCCCTTACTACCCTGTGTTCTTGTGGTAGAATGTTATCTGTTATTACTTTAACTGCACAGTAATATATCCTGTTTACTTCTGGTATATCGCACAGATTTCTATGGACAGTCCTAATTACTGTGTTCATTTGTTTTATCAAACATCTGACATTTTGAGCTTTATTGATGTTCTGCAGTCTGTTTCTTTCATTAATCTTAATATGTCTATCTATCTCTATTAAACCAAACAACTCTTCTCTTAGCTCATTTTCTTCTAAACTTAGTGTACAGTTTTTGTTCTCCATTTTCTGCAGGCCCTCTGTAGAAGGTTCTATAGCCTCTTAATGTGGCACATTCTCTTCAGTTTCATCCTATGCTATCTGTTGTTCTGTCATATGGGAACTCACTGGCCTATCACTCCTCAACATGACTGTGTTGCCACGGTTTATTGTTCTTTCCCTTGCTGTCCAGCTTCAAGTGAACATTTATACTGGTTTCTTGTGGAAGGCTCCAAAATATCTTCATATGGCAACTGAAAAGCCCAGGTTTAATGTAATTCTATAAATAAATGAGCTGTTTGGAAATTCCACCAACAAAATCCAGAATATAAACATGCACATTTTCTACAGCTCAGAATATGAAGGAAGATTTTACCTTTGTATGCATTACATGGATGTTCTACAAACTTGAGTATTTGAGCTGTTGATAACCCTAGATGTATCTGGAAAAATGAACCTAAGAATCCTCCATCTATATAACTGGCTGATGCTATTAGCGCGTGTTTTAAGTACTGTGATTTGTAGTGTGTAAGACTAAATACATAAGGGTTTTAATCTCTCACTTGGTGTGTATGTGTGTCTGTGTATATATTCCCCCAAAGTGCAAGTGTAAATCCCAGACTTACATGGGTGTGCACTTTTGGAACATTTGTTTGGTGGCCTGCTTCCTGTACTCTGCCTGAATATTGTTGATCTCTGGCTGCATTTTATTTTGAATTGAAGCTTTTCATTTAAGGTTTGATCACTTCTACTTTGTATCTTATTTGTGTACTACAATTGTTTTGTTTTAAGTTTTCTGTTCTGTTTGAGTTTAGGAGGTCTTGGCTAGGGTTGGTTAAAAAAGTTAGCAAAGAATTCCTTGCAAACAGTGAATAATATCAGTTAATTAGTGGTAAGAGCTGAGTAACAGCTTTGTTCTTTTAGTTAGAAATATCTCTATTTAGCTGAAGTATTTGATGGCTTGCTTGCTGTGCCTGAATATTGTTGAACTCTGGCTGAATGTTATTTTTCCTTCTCACCCACCTAGTTCTTGTTCTGTTCTTAAATTTGGTGGCTTTTGAGTTGACCACCCCTACTATAAATCTGATTTTGGACACTCTCCCAGTCCCATCTCATCAGCTCATTTTACTGAGTACAGAGAGATCATTTGGGAAGGCCACCTTAGTTTCTCAACCCTTAATTATCTTTTGTTTCCTCCTTTCCCACTTAACCTAAAAATATTGCACTTTATTCAGCTGTTTCTACTGTATTGGTGTTTCTTCCCACTTTATTTTTCTTTTGCTGTTTAGTCTTAAAAGTGTTCAATTGCATTTATTCTGCTGCATTTATTACTGCTTGTTAGCAGCCTGTTTAAATTGTAACCATTATTCTAAGCCTTTTGGTTTAAGCACTTGGGCTTCAGGCCAGTTATTTTACATTAAGAAGGTTTGTGGTCTACACTCTTGTGGAAGGAGAGGGTAGCTTCTGCCCTTCTGAGCTAGGAATTGCTGATTGAAGGCTTATTGTGCCTGCTTATTTAAACTATTTTTTTCTGAAATTGGTGCACTTCGTTTGTGGTAGCATAGATTAGATTCAGACCTACTGACTCTAGCTCTGTTTGCATAACTTGAGCTCTAAACCAGGCCATCTTTTGTTGGAGAGTGTTCCCCTGCACCCTAGTGGCAGGAGTGTTCAGTTAGAACTTGTGCGATTGAAGGTTGCTGGAACAGGGCTCACTTCTGAGCTTTTTTATTAGATAGTTGGTTACAGTTTGCTCTTGTTTGCTACATAAGCAATTGCAAGCCAAGTGCTAATCTCTGCAAAACGTAAGCAGAATGTTTCACTGCATATTGCACTTTTGAATTCATTTTTTACCATTTCACTGCTTATTTGGACACTTTTTTTAAATTGTTGCACTTAGTTTCAGACCTGATGAATCTAGTTCTGTTTGTACAACTCGAGCACTAAATCAAGTCATCTTTTATTGGAGAGGGTTCACCTGCACCCTAGTGGTAGGAGTGTGCCATTAGAACTCATCTGATTGAAGATTCCTGGAACAGGGCTCAGCTGTGAGCTTTTGTATTGGTAATCTGTTAAAATTAGTTTGCTCTCATTTGCTACATAAGCAAATCCAAGCCATCTGCTGATTTCTGCAAATCTTATATATGTCAACAGACCTTGATGCTTTGCCAGAGATAGTCTTCATCTGTCACCCCTGGAATATCGGTAACTGGCTAAGGCTGTTGCCATCCACATAGTGCCATTTTTTAGGCAATGTCACAAAGACAAATTTCCCAATGCAAAAATACCCTCTAAAAACAACCTCATAGTTGAGCTGCTAAATGCTAGGAGTCTAAACTGGAAACTGCACTCACTGGAAAAATCTTCACTCTGGAAGATGCTAACATTTGTTCAGTCACTGAGACCTGGTTTAAGGCTGTGGAGAGCACCAAGCTATACCAGGTTACATTTCCTTCCACACTTTCAGACTACAGAAATAAGGCATGAGAACTAAAGGATGTGGTGCACCAATATTCATTAAAGATAAATACACCTCTAGATTGGTTAAATAACAAGATTCCCTTGAATTACTTCAGGTCTAACTCACTGTAGGTAAGACCCCTCTTCAGGTCCTTGCCAGCTATAGGACCCCCTCCATGAATCAGGACATCCACTCAGTTTTTTTGGATCTACTTGAGTCAATCAAGATACAGCCAAACACCCTGGTTTTGGTTGACTTTAATTGCCCATCCATAGACTGGATAAATTATACGAGTTTTAACTCACTTGCCCAAAGATTCTTGGACTTCCTTAACTCCAGTGGCCTTGACCAGCTAGTTGACATATCCACATTGGGCTCAAATATCCTGGACTTGGTACTCACCAACATGGAAGACTGCTGCACCACCCCTGTGTGGCCATCACTGGTGATATCTTACCACAAATCAGTCTCATTAGAAGTAACTATAACACAAGACACCCCCTTAGCAACAACTGGACTAAGAAACATCTCCAAGGCCAATTACTACCTTTTACGTGATGACATAAATAGCTTCATAACCCCTCCCCCCAATGATGGAACAGACACCTATGCTGCATTATATATGCTTTATACATGCACCTATACAATTGTGTCGACTCTGCCGTACCTGATAGAACCAAAGCAAGAGCTTCAAGAAAAGCAAACATGCCTGGTGGACAACTGCCATTAATAGGCTATACAATATGAGAAAGAGATCACTGTCTAAGAGCAGGAAGGAATGGTCTTACAACTGGAAACACTCCCTCCTCAACTTAAACAAGCAAATTTGACTCCTAGTGAAGTTCTCCAAAGCTAACTAGCTTCCCTAAGGACAACCACAAGGCATTCTTTAGTTACATCCATAACCTCAAAGGTAAGGCCCAGATATGTGCTGATCTCGTAGTTAATGGTGTTACATATATAGAACCTGTGGATATAGCAAATCTGCTGGTTTACCTTCATAATCTTGATCAGGTATTACCGGATAGCCACATCACTGAACCATTTCCATGAAACCTGAACAACGAAAACTTTCGAATGTCTAAAAAACTTAGAATTTCGACATTTCGGACTGTGCCACACCTACAAACCAGTGCTAACATGGGTCAAAAAGGTGGCGAGATTTTGCAGTTTGGAAATTTGGTGTTCAAAGTTTTGTAAAGTCGCAGTTCGGTATTCGCTGAAGCGGGGTCGACATTATGTGATCGACATTATGAAGGTAAACCAAATCTGCTGGCTGACAGGTTCAATGAAAGATTCATTCCCCAGTCCCGACCACATATAACCCAAAGCATCCCAAACACCTGTCCCCCGTGTAGTATCTCTGAGGAGGAGATCTTAAATGCCCTATCAAAGGCCAAAAACAGTCTCTATGGGACCAGACAACATCCCAGGGTGTGTTCTACATGGGTTAAAACAGGAATTAGCATCACCATTCAGCATGCTTTTCAATCACAACCTAAGCACTGGCTTCATCACAGTGGAATGGAAAACAGTTACCTTCATCCCTTTGCACAAAGGGGGTGCATCCATGGACCCAGGGAACTGTAGACCCATTAGCCTGACTGGCCTTATCTGCATGGCCATGGAATGAATCATCATGAACCTTATTAACAAAGATATAGGAACTCTGCAAATGCTCAGCCCCACGCAGTTTGGTTTTGTCAAGGAGAGGTCATGCCTGTTAAACTTGGTGGACTTCTTTGAGACAGTCACCAAAGCCCTAGATGAGGGCAAATCTGTGCATACATCCTACCTAGACTTAGTCAACGTCTTTGACACAATCCCCCACTCAGGTATCATTGATAAACTCACCCAGCTGTGCATCAACCCACATATTATCAGGTGGTTTGCAAACTAACTCACTGATAGAATTCGTACGGTCAAAATAGGGGGCTCCACCTCATCGAGCAGACCCATAACCAGTGGTGTTCCACAGGGATCTGTTCTGGGACCCCTACTGTTCTTAATAGACTTCTCTCAAGTGCAGGTTAAAACTAAAGGACTGTGGCTGACAAAGTTTGATGATGACTGTAAACTGCGAGTGATCACTGAAACCGCTAGTGATGTCAGCGTCCTGCAAGAGGGTCTTATGCAGACCAATGACTGGTGCCAAAGTCATGATCTTAAACTTAATGCAAAAAAAAAATTATTATCCCCTTCAGCAAGGGGATCCTGAAAACTACCACATAAATAGCAATACCCTAAGTACACAGTTAGTGGTGAGATATCTGGGCACACAGGTTGATAGCAACCTTAACTTCTATCACCATGTCTCCACAGTGGTAAGAAGGGCATTTTATATTGCTTATCTCATAAGTAAGGGCATTGCCTCCAGAAAAAAGGTTATAACCAACTCATACTCTTTCCTCATCAGGCCAATAATAAAGTACAATGGTCCTTTTGGTATGTTCCTTTCCAAACACTTGCACCAATTGGAGAGATCACAGAGGTTCTTTATGAAGAAAATTCAGGGTCTTCCAGATCTGTCTTATGTAGTAGGACTGAAATCATTGTCAGTTGACTCTGTGTCATACAGACTGCTCAAAGGCGACCTATGCCTTGCATACAGAGCAATCTCTGGCCCAGCTTTGATGGAAATGCTGAACATTCGCAAGTCAAATGGCACATGGGTCACTTGCTCAAAGGATCTTAACCTGGTATGTGATGTCAACAGAACTTGCTGGAGACACAGATTTGTCTCAAAGAAGTTTCCCACCTTTGGAACAAGCTTTCTATTTGTGTTAAACAAAGCCCCTCATTGGCCCTATTTATGCGTAATTTAGACATATGGATAGATAACCAGAAATTCACTCTGGAGGTCCCACCTGTGTCCCTCTTGCACAAGAGCAATAGGTGCTTATTTTTGTGTCTGCTTAAACCAGACACCATTGGGAACATGGGTTGAAGTTAGCTAGGCTTGTAAGGGCCCTGTGGCCATTAGCCTAGTAACCCTCAATGATCCTATGATCCTATGAATACTTTAGGCAAATCTTCTCCAGCAATAACATTGACCAATCCATCAATTCCATTCCTGTACAGCCATGATAGTAAGTGGACATTTAGCTGATTTCATTTGTCCTTTGCTTGCATTTAACTTCTAACCTTATCTCCAACCCTCTCTTCTAATTCACACTTTTCTACCTATCATATGCCACCTTAAATGCCTGTATAGATTTTATCATTGCCACCCATTCAAATAGTCCATTCTGTAAGCCCACAACCCTTTCTGTAAATAAATACTTTTACAGATCAAGGAAGGAGGTGATCTACTTAATCTTTTGATTGTAGCTCTCCCATTTCCAGGCATTTCTGTTCAAGATTACCGTTCCCATCATGCCATAATGATTTTATGTACTGATGTACTGATATCATACCACTCTTATACCCTTGGAGCTTCTAGTTAGAGGGGTTCCAGCTTTTCTATCTTCTTGTGACATAATTTTTCATCCATCTCACACATGCAAATAAGGACTTTGTTTTTAAAAGAGTGATGCTACCTATCTTTGTTTAGCCACGAGACAAAAATGTCAAACAGAGACAATGACATTTACATTAAGTAGGAACTTCAATTGAAAGTTTAAGCATGTTTGTTCTATAAAACTGTGAACAAAAATGTCATTAGAAACAAAAGTAGCTTATAGGTGTTGGCTAAACTTCTGACCCAAAACTTCAAAGGCTTTTTTGGTGTCAGACCTCTTGTGTTAAAAGACCCCAGGTATTTTTTGCAATCTTTAGCATTATGCAAATACAGTGACAATTTTACTTTTGCTACTATTGAAGTGAGAGATATATTTTACAGTTGTTCTACACAATACAGGGCTTGGGTTTACTGGTTTAAGGAAGCCCTACTTATAGACCTCTGCTTGACCACCTTGACACTTTGTTGATTACAACTTTTATGGAGATTATCTTGAAAACTAATTTTAGACTTCTTGGAAGTGAATACTTTAAATAGGTTATGCATATTGTGAAGAGTGCAGCTTCAGCCCCTGTTTTTGCTAATATTGTCCTATGGTACTAGAAGACAAAATCTATCCCAGTGATTCATGAAGCTCGGCGCAAGGGCGGCGTTAGCCTTGCACCAACCGTGTGGCGTAGAGATGGTGCAGCAGCACCATATGCATATTAATGAAGGCGTACTGCCACAACGTCCAGGTGCACAGGGAACGTGTGCAAGTGCAGAGGGCGTGTCTAAGCACTGCATGGAGGCGTGAACATGTCGGCTGCAGATGCGCAACCTAAAATGATGACTAGTACAGCCTGCCTCTAAGAGTAATCACTCCTATCAGTGTCCATGGATACTGAAATGTATGCAAAGCATACAAGACAGTTCCGCGAACACCAAAACAAAAAGTAAACACAAAAGCACATAGCTGAATATTAAGCCCCCGTCCCTCGAACAATGACATTTAAAACCATGTGCCCGTATTTCATTGTAGTGTTGATTGTTATACCAAGTGGAAGCGAAACACAGCATGTTTGTGCTGCTGCCCTTTGCTAAGCCCAGCCTAATGGTTAGGGTTACCGCCTGTCTGACTTTGTGAGGGATAGTCCCTCTCTGGGCAGTTGTGTCCTTCAAAAATATTAAAAATGGCAAATGTCATGCAATTGTAGGTCATAATTATGTCCTATAGTTTATGTAGTAGTTGCATAAAATAGTTATTTCTGTATCTAAAATACCTAAATGTTACAAGAAACAGAATAAGTAACTAAACTGCAACAAGAATAAGCTTTTATTTAGGCAAAAAAAGTAAAGTTCTATCCTTTGTACTGACCATGGGTATGTGTTGGCCTGTATAATCTGATGTGTGTCCCAAAAATGTCCCACTTTGGCCATTTGAAAAGGTGGCAACCCTACCAATTGTCAGAGCATTCGCTCAATATCTGCCCATTCACGGTCCAAGTCGTCCTTGTCTGAACAGCCCAAAGATGAATGGGTATTACCCAGGTCTACCAACCATGTCATGAAAGATAAGTATTTGCGTGTACCTATGTGCATGAAGTACAGCATGTGGAAGGTCAAATATGCTAGGGTTGTCCTCACAACCATATTGGTACCAGAGATATGTAGATTACACAATGTGCAGTGCTGTCTGTGCCATGGGCCATCAACCAGAGAAGGGATGGATGGTGTGTTTGTGGAATTTGGGGGGGGGGGGGTTGATGGGTAATGTAATAATTCGCCAATGGGAGACTGGGTCGGATGTACAACAGGTGAACTGGAGGTGTACGAGGGAGCAGTGGGTGAATCAGAAAGGAAACCAAAGAACATACATTCACATCCGCAATACACCCTGACAGGCCATACTGCAGAAAACAATCCCACAAACATATGAACATTAAAATGTGCGATACACATGTACAGAAATGTTACCAGCTCACACCCACATAATGGTCTGGCCTGAACTGGGCCATCCAACCCCAACACACCTGGATACATAATTGAATGCCCATCATCCCCTCCACAGCACCCCCCCCCCTTGCTGAATGTCGACCAAAACCACCCATACTCGGGCTGCTAGCTTGGTGCAGCCGTATCTGCACATAGTGCCCCCTACCCACATCTAGTAGGCAGTCTTACCCTAGGCAGTCTCAGGCTTGCAAACTAAGTATCCCATGCATGCATAACCCTACCACATTTTCAAATAATCAGAAGAATGGGGTTCGTCGTCCACAATTTTTTGACATCCCTCATGGGATGTGTCTGTTCTCAAGATTAGACTTTGTGGCATAACACGATGTCCACCCCGTTGACATCCAGGCACAAGTCCGATTAGCAGTACTTGTCCACAAACCTGCTCAGCCTCCACCCGGTCCTGCAGAACCTATGACCCGGGATTAAACACCTGACTGTGATGATGTCTCCCCACATGCATTATCGAGAATATATACTTTTCACATGTTCCCATGAAGCTTCCCCATAGCCATCTTCCAAATAGTACATGTCCACAGATTGTATACCCTGTCCAGGATCCACATTGTAATGATGCACACAACCCCTGTATACAAACGGTACAGGTACCTCCCGTATGTGGTTGTTCATATACATGGCCATGTATAACTCCAGATATGTAGTCATATATCTATAAATGTACATATTTATATTCGCATAGCTACACATCACACATACATGCATATAAGTAGTTGTCAAGTATGTGTCCTATTCATAAATATGTATACCTGCAAAAGTATAAATATGCCTCACAGAAACATATGAACATTAACATGTACTATACATATGTACATCAACCGACTGTCACATTTGTTGCCAGTACTGTGGAATGCCTGTAGTAAAGTCATATATCCTAATTACCATCCATACAGAATGCATCATGGATGGTTTAGTGGTAAAACCAGTGACTATGGTGTTCCTGTTCCCGGGTCCAAGCCATGCAAGGGCTGCTAATTTTATATGATGCCCAGAATAATAGCAGTCAGATATAGGGTGATTAATGCACTTTAAAGCAGATGTAAGAGGGTATGCACGATGGTAAGTGGCAGTCATTCAACAGTATGGGAAATGTAGATAAGCATGTAGGTGTATATGCATGTGTATGTACAGACATATATATATATATATATATATATATATATATATATATATATATATATATAAATATATATATATATTAAAAGAATGAACATGGTCATAATAAAGCAGTCATAATGAATGTGAAAGGAAACAGCAGCAGAACCCCTCATAGTATTTAGTGCTGTCATATCAAGCTGCACAGAGGTGAGCAAACATCCTGCATCTCCAACCACAGGCAGGATGCTAACAATGGAACTAACTTTGTCCACGTGCTAAGTCTGACTTTGAAACAGATACAGGGCAGTCCCAGTCACCATTCAGACAAGCTGAAAACTGGAAGACTAATTGAACACCATGACCATTATATGAAAGTATGTCCCAGGACTATAAGCTTGGGTTATCTGAATATACTTGGAGTGTGCCAACATACGGGACATTTCTAGAGCAGTAGGGAGTGGCGCATGTGTAGTGGTGTGGTTTATTTCCGACTAGAGAATGGATGACTGCTGTGTTAGTGATGTTTTGCTGTGTTTGTTCTGGTAACTATGAACCATGGGTATACATGCAAATGAAGCAACACAGCAATAGTGTAGTGGTTAGAGCATCCGCCTATTGAGCAGATGTTGCTGGTTCGACTACAGCACACACCATTTATGACGTATAATCTGTATACGAGCATGTCTTGCTAATTTTATTCTGTATAACGATATAATACCATTGAAATGTGAACTGGGGTGACGTTTCACAGTAAGAATGCAGAAGGTATTCGCATGGCAGGAAAAGGCTGTTAAACAGAAAACCACTGCTGAAAAGTGTTGTACTCACCCTTTGTCCAACGGCCCTTGTTCTGCCAGCAACACAATAAACTGCCTCGGCCAGGCTCGATGCCAGGACCCTACACATCACAATCAATGTGATTTACCACTAAGCCACGGCAGTTATACCTAACTCTGATGTTATTACAAATATAGCAGACAGCACAGTCATTCAACAGTATGATCAAAGTAATTAATCATGTAGATGTATATGCATGCATACGTACACACATATATATATATATATATATATATATATATATATATATATATATATATATATATATATATACACAGAATGAACATGGGCACAAGAAAGCATTCATAACGAATGCAAAGTAAAACAGCAGCAGAACACCCGTATTATCTAGTGCTTGACATATCAAGCTGGTCAGAGGTGAGAAAACCCCTTGCATCTTTAACCACAGGAAGGATGCTAACAGTGGAACAAACTCTGTCCATGTGGTAAGTCTGACTTTCAAACGGGTACAGGGCTGCCCCGTTCCCCAGTCTGACAAGCCTAAAACCATATGACCTCCATGATATGAATGTATGTGCCAGGACTATAGGCTTGGGAAGTCAGAATATACTTGGAGTGAGTCAACATGCAAGATGGGTCCAGAGCATCAGGGAATGGCGCATGTGTAGTGGTGCGGTTTTCCTAACTGGAAAATGGATGCCTGCTGTGTTAGTGATGTGTTGAGGCATGTGTACAGATAGCTATGAACCATGGGTATACATATAAATGAAGCAGTATACCAATAGCGTAGTGGATAGAGCATTCGCCTAACGAACAGGCATTCACGGTTCAAGTTCAACTATAGCACATATCATTTTCCATGTGGAATGAATGTCGTCCTGCAGTAAAACCAACATAATAACATGTAAAAGTGAACTTGAGTATCGCATGGGATTTTTAACCAAATCATTTCAATCAAAGTGGTACTGTCATAGTGAATAAAGCACAAGTAAGCACAAATAACTGGCAGTAAACATATATAACAAACAGTAAGCATATGCGAATGCACTTGCGCAGGTGTAAGCAGCGCCCAGCATAGGAAATGTATATGAGTATGTACAGATGTAATATATATGTATATATATATATATATATATATATATATATATATATATATATACACACACACACACACACACACACACACACACACACACACACACACACACACACACACACACACACACACACACACACATATATATATATATATATATATATATATATACACACACACACACACACACATATATATCTATAGATATATATATATATATATATATATATATATATATATATATATATGTATATATATATGATGAATGAACGTCGTAACAATTAAGCATAGACAAGTGATGAGAAGGGAATCTACAGCAACTATAACCTGGTTGATGTCTTTGAAACAGTCACCAAGGCAATTGACGATGGGAAGGTGGTCCACACAGCCTACCTGGTCCTCGCAAAAGCCTTCGATACAATACCCCACTCGGGCATTATAGATAAGCTCACCAGCTTAAATATAAACCCCTATGTCACTAGATGGGTTGCAAACTGGCTCAAGGACAGAACCCACATGGTTAGAATTGCTGGAGCTATGTCAGACTCCAAACCAGTTACAAGAGGTGTCCCAGAAGGCTCAGTCCTGGGGCCTCTCTTGTTCGGTATATATTTCTCGGAGGTACAGGCCAACATGTAAGGACTGTGGCTGACCAAGTTCGCAGTTGACTGCAAACTGGGTGCCATAATAGACTCTCCAGCCGACACAAGCATCCTCCAAAAGGGCCTCATAGAAACAGACAACTGGTACCAGAGCCATGGCCTCAAGCTAAACGCCGAAAAGTGTATAGTCATCCCCTTTGGCAAAAACAAAGTGCCCCCAAATTACCACATAGGTGGTAATCCATTAAGTACAGAAGAAGTAATTAGTGACCTGGGGACCCAAGTTGATAGCAATCTCTCATTTGACAACCACGTGGCCAAAGTGGTTAGAAAAACATTTTATATAGCCCACCTAATCATGAAGGGATTCACATCTAGATCAGGGGAGGTCTTTGTGCCTCTTTACTCATCCCTCATCAGGCCCATAATTGAGTACAATGCCCCTTTTGGGATGTACCTTACCAGACACCTGCAGCAACTGGAAAGACCCCAAAAGTAACTCACCAAGAGGATCAAAGGGCTCAAACAGATGCCATATGCTGCCCGGTTAAAGAAACTCCAGCTCTACTCAGTGGCATACCGCCTGCTCAAAGGCCATCTGTGCCTGATGTATAAAGCCATGTCCAACCCAGAATTAATGGACATGCTGCACCTCAGAAAATCCAAATCCCATCGAGCTACGCGCTCGAGAGACTTGAACCTCAGCATTGAAATAAATAGGACATGTTGGAGGGACAAATTCATAACCCAGAGGCTCCCTTCACTCTGGAATAAAATCCCAGTCCAGGTTAGGCAGAGTCCCTCATTGACTCTCTTCAAAAGGAATCTTGATGAGTGGATGGGATATCAAAGGTTTACCCCAGGTATCACTTCTGTGTCACTATTAGACAGAGGCACAGTATACTAACCTCGAAAAAGGGCATAGCAAAATTAATTTAAAATGGGTGGCGAAAGCCAAACACACTCTGGCTAGGCTTATAAATGCCCTAGGGCAGATAGCCTAGTATGAACCTATGAACCTATGAACCTATAGTATCATAGAGTGCTGTCAGTGTATGCCATATCACGCTGGCCAGGAGTGAGCAAAGCACTGCTACTCACACTACAGGCTGGATATTACCAGTGGGAGTAACTTATTTGAATTGCTAAGTGTACTTTACACACAGACAGAGGGTAGTCCCTACTGGGACTACCCAAAAATTATATAGGGCGTTTTAGCTTCCGACCATTACACAAGCAAGGGCAGGTATGTTCAAAGACTAAATGGTGGGAGAGCCTGAGAATACACAAGGTGGGATAACATATGTGTAGGGGCCCTAATGCTCTGGAGAGGGCAATGTTTGGAGGTGTGTCATGGCTGCGATAACAAGTGAAGAATGGAAGTTACGCGTGTAAGTTGAACACAAGTGGGGTGGAGGAACTTTGGGTATGAAATTATGGATCCAGGCGTGCCAGGGTTAGCTGGCCCAGTTCCAAATGGACCGCCCCGTTGAGGTCAGTGAGTTCGTAATAGGTATATATGCGTACAGACATGCAGACATCAATATATAGAAGTACATTCTCTGTAACACATGCATTCCATTTGTAGACATAAATAATAGGAATGTGCACATACAAACATCGACAGTAGATGAAATAATAGGCTGTGCAGAAGAGGGATGGGATGAAACTGCTAGAATACAGAGGCGTGTACAGTATCCAAAGTCAGTGCTCTGCTGACGATAATCAAATGTGAGGGCTTCCCCACACATGGAATCATTCCTGTGATCTGCCCGCTATGGAAACGCCTAGTACTAAACCGGTCTAATTGTAAAAGAAATACGCTGAACACATACATAATTAGGCTCCCATGTGTAACGTGTGCGATACCGCATAGTCATACATATTAATGAATTGTTGTGTCATGTTAATGGGAGTAAAGATGTAATAAAGTATAGAGTCTAATCTTGCCATAAACACATGCGTGTTCCATGTGGGGCAACCCAATAATTGCAAATAGTATTCCTTTGGTTGCTCATGTCACCAGTGTTTGTGGACTAAATGTATGGGAGTTCTGAGGATACGTGGAGTGAGTAAACCGATGGGTTGGCTCTATAGGAGTAGGGTGTGGCCAGTGTGTAGTGGTGTCGATACACCGCGAATCCAACAGGAGAATGGATGACAGCAGTGTTAGGGAGGCGTTTGGGTGTGTTTCGGGAACCAGGAGCCATGGGAATATGGGTATATATGCATATGGAGCAGCACAGCAATAATGCATTTGTTAGAGCAACCCCCTAATGAACAGACATTCTCATACCGAATCACACTGTATCACATTCCAGTTTCCATCGGTAATCTGTACATGAACATATTGCGACATCTGCCCGCTGTATAACCTGATAAATATCGATTACAAGATAACTGGAGGGAAGTGTCAGTGCCATAATGAATAAGGCACTAGTATACAGGTGAAGCATATATAAACACCATTACGCAGGTGTAAGTGAGTATGTGCGGGGTATGTATTGGTTTACAGACACACTCACACACACACACACACACACACACACACACACACATATATATATATATATATATATATATATATATATATATATATATATATATATATATATATATATGGGTCTACTTTAGAACACCGACACGCCAGTTCGCCGACACACAAACCACCGACACCAAACAACCAACAACACACAATACCGACAACGCAAAACACCGAACACCATTACACCGACACACTACACGTAAACAACACATTACACTACATTACATATCCACTAGCCCTAACCCAAACCCTAATCCTAAGGTCCGACACTACCGCACACTTACCCTACCTGCACCCTAACCCTAACTCACTTAACCCACCCCTAACCCTAAGGTCCGACACTACCGCACACTTACCCTACCTGCACGCTAACCCTAACTCACTTAACCCACCCCTAACGCTAAGGTCCGACACTACCGCACACTTACCCTACCTGCACCCTAACCCTAACTCACTTAACCCACCCCTAATCCTAAGGTCCGACACTACCGCACACTTACCCTACCTGCACCCTAACCCTAACTCACTTAACCCACCCCTAACCCTAAGGTCCGACAGTACCAGACACTTACCCTACCTGCACCCTATTCCTAACTTACTTAACCCACCCTAAAACATAAACCCGTCACTAACACACACTTACATTACCCAAACCCTAACTCCGACACTACCGCACACTCACCTTTCAGACGCCTAACCCTAAATCCTCACTATTGCACACTTACCTGTCCGCTCCCTAATCCTAAATCCCTCACTAGCGATACTTACCAAGTCGCTTACATCGCCCTTGTCAGTCTTCCAGCTGTCGGGATTTCAGCATGTCGGTCAACTGCGTTGTCGGTCCTTTCGCGTTCCTCTTCTTGTCAGTGAACTGGCGTTTCAGTAATTTGAAGAGGACCCATATATATATATATATATATATATATATATATATATATATATATATATATATACACATATATGAAAAACACAGACAAGCAAAGCTCAAATACCAAGAAAAAAACTGCCAAAGTGGATCCAACAAAAGGACGCCAGTCGAAGTAATAATCCCAAAATACTTTACTGTTTGTGAGCGCTTTCATGCATAAAATACATGCAATTCTTCAGACAAACTAATAGCAAATGCTTCAGTACTATTATAGTCCCTCTAGCATTTCACATAATTGAATCATTGATTTAATTAGTTAATTAACCATCCCTTTAAAAAAACCTACTGCAGTTGAACATTTCTCAGTAGAAAAATACTAAGTATATATATTCAATCTTAACCTTGACAGAACATTAAAAAATCAGGAAAATTTTTCCTAAACAAAGTATATACTTCGTACCCTTAACTTTATTTTTATTTTATAAACATTAACAATATATTTACATCTAAAACACACCCGCTAAAATACTAAATGAATTATATTTTGTTATGTATAAATATTATACAAGGAAGAAAACTTTGCAAACTATTTTTGTGAAATTAAAAATACATTACATTAAAAACATTGTTACATTATACATTCATTAACTTCATCTCATAAGGGATTTTAACTTTAACAGACATTTGATGGAACACATTTCATTTATGCCTGGATGAATATAGGCACTAGTTTTGAGCTGCCACAATAGCTCAGATTCTTCTAGTTTGAGGTGCCAAGGGCCACCTCTGGGATTCAACTCTATCTTTTGCACTACTGTGAATAAAAAAACATGAGTTGGGTTTTCAGAAATATGTTTAGCTAAAGCATTTGTTAATACTCCCTTGGAAATTGCATACAGGTGCTCATATATTCTTTGTTTTAAATGGCGTTCCGTCTTCCCCAAATAGAACGCGGTGCAGATTTTACAACTAGCAAGATATACTACGCCTTGGCTATTGCAGTCACACTTGTTGTTCATATAGTATTTTACATCCCGGATTGTAAAGGAGGTACCTGTCTTTATATATTTACAATATCTACAACGGCCACATCTATACATTCCATTATTCAACTTTTGTTCCTTAGGTGTACGTTCCAAAAGAACTTTTAGGGAAGGAGCCTTCTTAAATACAACTAATGTTTTTTGTCCTAAAATTTTTCTCATATGAGCATCCTGCGTGATGAAGTCCCAATTATTATTAAGTATGCGTCTAATTTCTGGTGACAGTATATTGAATTGTATAAGAAAACAAGTACTGTAATCCACTTGTTTTGAACCTACATTAACCAATGGGCATACTTCACTAGTCAAATTTTCATTCACAATGAGTGTATTAATCTGCTCTGTTTTTAGAATTGGTCCTAAAAGGCCAGTCTGTCTTTTATGGGAAACCTCAACTATTACAGAGTTAATTAATTTGTTTGGATACCCTCTGTTTAAAAACATTGAAGCCAAATAATGACATTCTTCTTCAAATGCTATTTCTTCAGAGCACATTCTTGAAGCCCGAACGATTTGGCTTTTCACCACCCCTCTCTTCTGAAAGTAGGGGTGGCAACTAGTGAAATGAAGAAAAGAATTACTATAATGAGGTTTCCGAAACACACTAGTGCAAAATATGCCTTTTTCAAAATCTTTTCGAATTAAAATGTCCAAATAATTTATAGAAATCTCATTGAAGCTGTAGGTAAAAGACAAAAAAGGGGTAAATTAATTCATAACTTCAATCAAATTTTGAGCCACTTCTTCATCTCCCTTAAATATTATAAGGATGTCGTCTTGGTACCTTGTGTACCATACGACGGCTTCCTTATATAATGAATGTTGGAACAAAAAAGTATGTTCCCAGTAAGCCATTACTGAATTTGCAAAGCTGCCCCCACAAGGGGAGCTAATTGCAACACCTGTAAGCTGTAAATACAGATCTTTTTTGAACATAAAAAAATTATTACTCACCACCAATTCCAAAAGGCTAACAATCAGATCGATGTTGTTCCCTGGCACTCGTTTATATAACAAAAAGTCCCTAACCCAAACTATACCAATGTCTTGCGGGATCACCGTATATAAATCCCTGACATCAGCTGTCAGGAAATTAAAATTGGTGTCAAAGGGAATGTTATTTAAAGATTCCAAGACGTGCCAGGAATCCTTACAAATTTGAGGCTCGGTCTTAAGTGTATCTTTCAACTTATTGTCCACCCATTTAGCACATGAATAAGTAATGGACTGACGACCATCTATAATTGGTCTAAACGGGGGACTCTGAATGTTTTTGTGGAGCTGAGGGACTCTGAAAATAACTGGCACCAATGGAGCTAAGATAGTTAAGTATTGATATAAAGCAGTATCAATACTGCCCTCAATAAATAAGTCGCTTAACACATTTTTTATTTTAGCATAGGCTTGATTTAACTCATTTAAAGAGACTTTTCTGTAATTGTCAGTTGATAACATAGTATGCATCTTTTCTTCGTAGTCTTTTTCGTACATTAACATAGCTCCACCCCCCTTGTCGGGCTTCATCACCCAAATTTTATGGGCTTTGACTATTGCGATCAAATTATTGTCGCTTACATCAGAAGTTTTATTGTGAGCAAGTTGGTTGGTCAAGCCCCTAAGATGAATTTCAGTGATCTTTTCAAACAAAAGAATGTTGTTATCAAGGGGGGGGGGGTTGTACGTACTAGCTATACGTTCACTACAAAACACATTACTATTCTGTCCTAATATCAGCTTTAAATTGAGCTTTCATGTGAATAATTTAAGGTCACATAACATACGAGCAACATTAGGCTTCTGTGGTAAAACAAAATCAAAGCCTTTTGCTAGTAACTCAATAAAATCTTGAGAGACCTCAAATTTAGTATAATTATAAACACGGAAGTCTCTACTGTTGCTGAAAATAATTTCAGGTTGACAGTACGTTACTTTCTGCGCCAGTTGAACGCCTTCTTGTTCTGCGTTTTCTTGCCCCAATTCGCATTCTTTTTCTTGGCGTTGGAATAAACGCGTTGAAAACCCTGTGGGTTTTTATGCTCAATTTGTCCTTGATTATTCCGCTGTTGACCCTGTTGATTTTGTAGCCGTTCGCTACGTCGGGGTAAATTAGTATCATTGTCACTAAGGGACGTGAATTCGTCCAAAGTTGTCTCTAAATGTTCAGCATCATTTGTCACATTAAAATTATTATTGATATTTGTTGTTATTAGCGGAGTAGAGTCATGTGTTGACTTGCTAACAGGTGGATCCGGATAAGCAATTCTTTCCTCATATGCCAGTTTGTCTCTATTGATTTTTCGTTTTTTTGTTTCACTTAGTTTTTTTAACAAAGTATCTATACTTGTGAAAATCGTGGCATATTCGTATTCATAACGGCCAAAAGATAAATCATTTTTTATTTCATTTTCGAGGTTCTCCAACTGCTTTTTAAGATCGGACATTTGTTTTAAATATTCACAAGACAATATATCTAAAAAATGAAGACCTTGATCATTAAAAAAGGAAATTAGGCGTAAGTGAAACTCTGAGTGTTTAATTAGACCTACAGGGTATTTCCATTGTCTGAGTCCCTTCGGGACTATCTTTAAGTTTATACACTCCTTAAAGTACATAGTTTCCAGCTGTAATTTTTTGTATTTAAGGAGACAATTGTCAAAAAGTTTCAGTTTATAGACAATGCTATTACCTTCTTGTTGCTGGTTCAAACCACTCGAAGTATCACTAGCTTGTTCATGGAAAATGTTACTGGGAGTGTTGCAAAATTCTTGTAGTGCAGGTAACACATTGCTAATTACTTGTGCTCCATCTCTGTTGCTAGCGTTAGGTGGAGGTGAATTATTTTGATTGCTTACAGGCTGACTCGGTCTCGCTGCCTGTGCGGGTTGAATGCTGCTTGATGGGCTCAGATTTTGGTTAACTTGTGAATTTGTAATATCCACTTGTGTCGGTAAAAACACACTAGGGATAGCGTTGAAAGACAAGCCAGTCCTAGGGCGTACCGCTGGCAAATTGTCCAAATGCTGGCTTTTAACTTGTTCCGCCAAGTCATCGACACGTTGTGTGAGCTGCAAAACGAGGGCTGTGAGGTTTCCAATGGGATCCACGTCACGACTAGGTACACCACTGGAATCAGAGTTTGGGGTAAGCAACGACTGCGACTGCTAGAGTCCACAATTTTCAGCCATGAAAAACACAGACAAGCAAAGCTCAAATACCAAGAAAAAAAATTCCAAAGTGGATCCAACAAAAGGACGCCAGTCGAAGTAATAATCCCAAAATACTTTACTGTTTGTGAGCGCTTTCATGCATAAAATACATGCACTTCTTCAGACAAACTAATAGCAAATGCTTCAGTACTATTATAGTCCCTCTAGCATTTCACATAATTGAATCATTGATTTAATTAGTTAATTAACCATCCCTTTAAAAAAACCTACTGCAGTTGAACATTTCTCAGTAGAAAAATACTAAGTATATATATTCAATCTTAACCTTGACAGAACATTAAAAAATCAGGAAAATTTTTCCCAAACAAAGTATATACTTCGTACCCTTAACTTTATTTTTATTTTATAAACATTAACAATATATTTACATCTAAAACACACCCGCTAAAATACTAAATGAATTATATTTTGTTATGTATAAATATTATACAAGGAAGAAAACTTTACAAACTATTTTTGTGAAATTAAAAATACATTACATTAAAAACATTGTTACATTATACATTCATTACCTTCATCTCATAAGGGATTGTAACTTTAACAGACATTTGATGGAACACATTTCATTTATGCCTGGATGAATATAGGCACTAGTTTTGAGCTGCCACAATAGCTCAGATTCTTCTAGTTTGAGGTGCCAAGGGCCACCTCTGGGATTCAACTCTATCTTTTGCACTACTGTGAATAAAAAAACATGAGTTGGGTTTTCAGAAATATGTTTAGCTAAAGCATTTGTTAATACTCCCTTGGAAATTGCATACAGGTGCTCATATATTCTTTGTTTTAAATGGCGTTCCGTCTTCCCCAAATAGAACGCGGTGCAGATTTTACAACTAGCGAGATATACTACGCCTTGGCTATTGCAGTCACACTTGTTGTTCATATAGTATTTTACATCCCGGATTGTAAAGGAGGTACCTGTCTTTATATATTTACAATATCTACAATGGCCACATCTATACATTCCATTGTTCAACTTTTGTTCCTTAGGTGTACGTTCCAAAAGAACTTTTAGGGAAGGAGCCTTCTTAAAAACAACTAATGTTTTTTGTCCTAAAATTTTTCTCATATGAGCATCCTGCGTGATGAATTCCCAATTATTATTAAGTATGCGTCTAATTTCTGGTGACAGTATATTGAATTGTATAAGAAAACAAGTACTGTAATCCACTTGTTTTAAACCTACATTAACCAATGGGCATACTTCACTAGTCAAATTTTCATTCACAATGAGTGTATTAATCTGGTCTGTTTTTATAATTGGTCCTAAAAGGCCAGTCTGTCTTTTATGGGAAACCTCAACTATTACAGAGTTAATTAATTTGTTCGGATACCCTCTGTTTAAAAACATTGAAGCCAAATAATGACATTCTTCTTCAAATGCTATTTCTTCAGAGCACATTCTTGAAGCCCGAACGATTTGGCTTTTCACCTCCCCTCTCTTCTGAAAGTAGGGGTGGCAACTAGTGAAATGAAGAAAAGAATTACTATAATGAGGTTTCCGAAACACACTAGTGCAAAATATGCCTTTTTCAAAATCTTTTTGAATTAAAATGTCCAAATAATTTATAGAAATCTCATTGAAGCTGTAGGTAAAAGACAAAAAAGGGGTAAATGAATTCATAACTTCAATCAAATTTTGAGCCACTTCTTCATCTCCCTTAAATATTATAAGGATGTCGTCTTGGTACCTTGTGTACCATACGACGGCTTCCTTATATAATGAATGTTGGAACAAAAAAGTATGTTCCCAGTAAGCCATTACTGAATTTGCAAAGCTGCCCCCACAAGGGGAGCCCATTGCAACACCTGTAAGCTGTAAATACAGATCTTTTTTGAACATAAAAAAATTATTACTCAACACCAATTCCAAAAGGCTAACAATCAGATCGATGTTATTCCCTGGCACTCGTTTATATAACAAAAAGTCCCTAACCCAATCTATACCAATGTCTTGCGGGATCACCGTATATAAATCCCTGACATCAGCTGTCAGGAAATTAAAATTGGTGTCAAAGGGAATGTTATTTAAAGATTCCAAGACGTGCCAGGAATCCTTACAAATTTGAGGCTCGGTCTTAAGTGTATCTTTCAACTTATTGTCCACCCATTTAGCACATGAATAAGTAATGGACTGATGACCATCTATAATTGGTCTAAACGGGGGACTCTGAATGTTTTTGTGGAGTGTCCAGAACAGATCAGGTCCCAGAGGAAGGATGGGTGCTGTTAAGGAGGCGAGGGTGGGGGAACTATGGGTAGCTACTTATGGGTTTAGGTGTGCAGGTGTTGGCTGATGTTGGCCAATATGGACAGCCCTAGGGATGCAAGCGAATGTGTCCATTGGGCAGAGGCATCACCCAATGAGCAGCCACACCAACTGTGAGACCTACTGAAGCAAAGTGTAATCTATATGGCAAGGAACGGAATAACCAGATGTAGATATGGCTCTCCCTCACCGTAGTATGAATGTATACATACAGAGAAAGAATACAGATACATATCCACATATAAATATATACATATGCAGACAACCATAGACCCATATGTCATTAGATTTTATCTATACATATATATATATATATATATATATATATATATATATATATATATATATATATATATATATATATATATAAATATATATGCATATATATATATATATATATATATATATATATATATATATATATATATATATATATATATATGTATATAGCTAGGATATGATACAGCAGTTACGAGTAACATATGTTCACAGGCCATGCATATGGTGGTGGGAGGTCCAATAAACAACATTTAACACGTAGCATCACCCCCCCCCCCCAGCTAGGCTGGTGAGACATACAGACACACAATAAAGGTAAACACACCACTGCTTCCCAGACCACTGGGAGGATACTACCAGTGGGAGAGACCTGCAAGGTCTACACTTGAACCATAGACATTGAAGTCCCTTGTGGGACACCAAAAATTAATGATTGGAGCCAGTCCTGGTAATGATTTATCAAACCAGGCTGTAGATGTACACGGACCAGTAGGTTCTGCTAGCCTGATAACACATGGGTCAACACAATGTACTACATGTGTCCTGACACTGGGAAAGTGGGCAGTGTGTAATGGTGTGTTTATACCCCACCTGCACCCATAGTAAGGATGAGTGCTGTAAATGAGTGGCAGGTGGGGGAACTATGGGTATGCGATTATGGGCCTAGACGTGCAGGTGTTGGCTGGCAGAGGCATATTAGGACCACCCCGTGGATGTAAGTAATATTCCAATGTGGGCATAGCTAACGCCCATACCTCCCAACCCCTAAGAGCACATCCACTGGATAGTCCGTAAACCATTGGGGGAACACATAGGGAACATACCATTGAACTGTCCCTGATTACCAGGGACGTCCCTGATTATGACTCAGAATCTAACTCTGTCCCACCTAAACCCTCCTAGAACAAGTGATATTAGGAGGAAAGCTGGTGGATTACACGTAATGAATAATGACAACAATTAAGAGTCATGAACAGTATGTACCTCAGACAACGTGTATGAATACATATGCTCTGGGTCTGTCAATGTGTCAGGTTAATAGCACCAACATTTTAAATGTGTCCTTGATGTTGTTATGCAGTGTCCTTGATTCAGTCTTCATTTTTCCCCATTCGCATGAGAGGTCTGATAGGGACAGAAAGCACATATTCCACTGACTACCTTAGAAATATGATAGAATAATAGGTATACAGTAGCATAGCTTCACTGATGGATGTGGGTCCCAAAACCCAATTACTTGTCTGTATTGAAGAGTCTCAGTTCCCATGTATCAGCCAGATGGGTGCAGATTGTTAGAGGAACACACAAATAATATGAATAAAACACTGGACAGGCCACCGATTCTGTACAGTAGCATGGCATGCCGTCGCCTAATGGGCAGCCATTCCCGATACCTTAGGCATGTAATTTGATGTAATAGACATCACAAGGTAATATTGTGGTCCTTGCTCCCACCCAGGGGTGTGAGTTTCAGATGCAAGCACCAATGTTGGTGCATTTGCAAGTGTGGGAGCGAGCAGGTGTAAGCCTGTTTGGCTACCAGTATGTGAGTATTACACTGGTAAAGCAATGTAGAGGCTAACCAAGTGTAAAAAGCTGTAACCAGAGGTTAGCATTGCTTAACACCATGCAAACCCATGCACACCCACTCACAACTGCTTTAATGTGCCTTAATCCCTCCGTATCCAATGGCCTTGTTCTGCCCAGCAACAAAATAAACGGTCTCTGCAAGGCTCGGAACCAGGACCCTACACACACAGCTAATGTGATTTACCAATATGCCATGGCAGATATATAGACATCAGACATTACCACAAACATATCATACAGAGCAGTCATTCAACAGTATAGGAATGTATCCCATAATGTAGATGTATTTTATGTCCAGCATATAGGTACATACATATATAGAGATATAGCAGGAACAAACCATGTGGCAACAAAGCATTACAAATGAATGAAAAGGAAAACACCAGCGATGCCTGTATTATGTAGTGGTGTTGTCCTATGTAATATCAAGACTCCCTCAGACAGACGTGTCTTTCATGAAAACAGTTGTACATTGGACATATACATCACTCTGTGCATGTAATGTACATTAACACAACAGTACCTGTCCAATCATTATGTGAGAACAGTACTCTTGCAAGGTGCTGTGTGCAACATCATCATCATCATGATAAAGGTAAATGGTGTAACCATAGAAGGATGGCTAGTGTTGTGTGTACAATGGGGTCATCCACATCACATGTACCTGGACCATTTAGGAGTGATTTGCATACCAGGATTTTGCGCCTGAGGGACAGGGGTGACGATAACAGGAGTATGTTGTAATGCATATTACAAGGGTTACATGTGTCCAGTGGACGTGTGTGAAATGGACAGCTATGTATAGGGCAGATGTTGTCCTAGGAGCTGATTGGCCTTATGTTTCCATAGGGTGAGAATGGGATGTGGGGGAAGGAGAGTAGGTATGCCTATGGAGGATAGGTAGGGTAGATTCACAGACAAGACAGCATACAGGGTCGGTATATGACACATGTGGGGGGATACACCTCGGATGGGGATGAGTGTTCAGCATTCACAAGCCCATGGGAGCAGTGGGACAGAGGTCCCCAGCCATGGGCAGCCGCCACTGCACCAAAACAGCTGCAAAGGAGGCAGTGACAGGGGCTGTCCAGGAGGCGCAGCCTCACCCTGTAAATGTGACACTCCGCCCCTGAGCTTGCGTATCTGGCTTCGGAACCCCTTAGTGAGCCCCCAACATACCACATCCAGGACCGCACGACAGCAGACATGTTCCTGTGTGGCCTTGATCCCAGAGGGGATATTCCCTGTCCTCAGTGGTGTACCACCAGAAGGTTGTGGAGAGCGAACAGAGGTTGAGGTCCAAGGCTGGGCCCCAGATGTGCTGGTGCCCGGTGCCATGGTCAGCTGAAGTGGGACAGGAGGTTCTGCCGGGACCTCCCAACCCATGCAGCCTATGGTGTTGTAGTTTAATCTCAGATATGGCTTAGTAATAGACAACAGCATTCAGAATTACCTACAACAGTATGCATAGATATCACCATCAACCCAACACAACAGATGGTATACATTTGCAGAGGGAGCACAACACATGCATATATATTGCATGACATCTGTAGAATGTGTAGTAGACGTGTGACTGCAGCTATGAACAGTTGCCCATTATTGGCTTGTCACTGGGAACCCCAGACAGTGTCTGTCATACCACTGTTTCATGTGACATATGTCCAGTCAGGGATGTGATGGCAGTAATACGTCATGTACTGTCTGCAATCCTCACACTATGCTCCTGCTATGCACAGATGTGTGTTCATTGTGTGTAACACAGGAAACAATTGGTTCCACACACTGACCAGTCCACAGATGGCCCTACAGATGGGGGACCCTTACAAACAGAGCACTGTCATGTCTGTTTTAGAACATGCAGAATAGCAATTACCACACACAACATGTTAAACAGGCAGTAGTCTCAATACAGCATAGCTACACTTATGCTGTAGTCATGTCTGGCACATCACCTTCCTATCTTTAGGCTATTTCCCACTGTGTATGACGTCTAAGGAACATTCAGATATCAACTGTGATGCTGTTTCAAAACACCACATCCAGGTACCACTCACAGTGACTGTCATGGCCAAACACCAACATGATGTTACTAGATAATGTACTGTGGTTATCATGTGAATGGCTATGGGAACACCATCACAGCTGTTCCACATGCAATCAGCCAGAGGAGGACTGTAATAGGTGCACAGGCCATCAGCTGATCATGTCCATCACTTACAATACACATGCTGCTGCTGAGCAGGTGTACACCTCCACATCTACCAGAGAGTGTGTGGGAGGGACAGACAAAGTACACCAGAGAAGGGCTTGGAGACTAAACCCTGAGCATCGTCTGACACATGCCTATCAGTATAGGGGTCAAACCCCTGACTGACTAGTCATTACTATTACATGTGCATGAAGTTACTACATGTACCACAAAGCCGACATGTTACTGTGCTGTAAGAACATATATGTGTGTAGGTGAGAGACATCTGCAACAGAGATATAGTAGACATACATTAGGTGTAGCACACATGGCTGTCCATGTGAACCGATGCCATTGACACCACAACCACACTCTCTAATGGACACACATTGACACTCTTTGCCAGGGCCACAAATACACACTTGAACTACTTAGTTTGCCACACTGCAGTAATGCACAGGACTACATGCACCACAGGGGATATCTGGAGATTCTATGGGCTAGGGAATGTGAAAGTGTTTGACATCTATAGGTATGCTGAGGGTTATACTAGGAGTGACTGTGGTTGGGAGCATCATAACCCACACGCAGACACAGGTGCCAGTACTAACATGCATGTATGCATTGCTTCATGGGTGTGTAGTGGTTGGCTGTGCAAGATGTCTGTACAAGGCTGGGTGAGGGGTAATCCTTGGCATCACACCACCCGACAATGGTGTGCAGTGTGGTACAGGGGTGTAGTGTCTGCAGTGTCCCACACAGATGGGTACTGCATGAACTGCCTTGACATCCTGGTTACCATTGTGTATGGCCATAGCATTGCAATGCATGCCATGCCTGTGTTTGACAGTCCTTCACATGGACAATGCCTGGGATGTGCATGTCCCACAATACTGTACAGTGACATGTACAGGTGTACCTCCTGATATGCCAATACTGGCCTGGTGTGGCAAAACCTGCTTGTAGTCAGCAGGTCAACCCCGCACGTGCATTGATAGCATGATACAGGTATTCCCTGGTGTCAGTGGCATTGGTCCATACAGGGCACATGTGTATGGCATTGTATGGCCTCTGTGGATCATATTTGATGTTGCAGGCATCCAGTGGGGAACATAGTGAAGTACGTACCACTGTACAGGGTGCCATGTCCTCTGCAGCCCACTGTAATCACACCTGCCTACTATATGTCATCAATGTGCATGGTACTAGCAACATAGCGGGATATCTTAGGCAAGTGTGTTTGTGTATGACACATGGGTGCGTGACATATACCGGGTACTAGTAGGGTTGCATACTTTGTTCACCAGGCCTTTTGCCAGATGTAAGGGTATGGCTTGCCAACACAGTCCATTGGCTGACTGACATCTGTACTCCTCATGAGGTGGCCAATGTGTCATAAGACGGACACCATATAGGAAAACTATAAAATCTGCTCCCCAACATGTCCAGTAGTTAGACACTCAAAGACACCTCCACACAGGCTCTGACAGCCAAACACACACACACTTGCCATGTCCTGTATTTGAACCCCTACCTACCATATCACATTGCAGCAATACTCATTCAGTGCACTCGCTACAGCGAATACTGGGTTACAGCACTCCTAGAGGTGTATTCCTAGGTTGGTGACAACAGCAGGATTGACAAAGATAGTCATGTGATTTGTACAGAGAGTGCATACTCTACAAAGCATTGTACCTGTCTCATGGAGACACACACAATTGGCAAGTCTTGGATTAGAACACCAACCTAATTACTTTATCACACTACAGCATTACGCAGTTACAGAATGCGCTACCAAGATTACTGGGTCACAGCACTCCCAGAGGTGTAGTTCTAGGTGGGTGACATCATCAGCCTTGCCAAAGTTGGGTATAGGAATTGTATGGAGTGTGAGTAGTCTAAAAGCATTGTTCTGTCCTCAGGCAGACGGAGAGACACACACCCATACAGTTGGCAAGTCTGGGATAAGAACACCAACCTAACTACTTCATCACACTACAGCATTATGCAGTTACAGAAATCGCTACCAAGATTACTGGGTCACAGCACTCCCAGAGGTGTATTTCTAGGTAGGTGACATCATCAGCCTTGCCAAAGTTGGGTATAGGAATTGTATGTAGTGTGAGCAGTCTAAAAGCATTATTCTGTCCTCAGGCAGACAGAGAGACACACACACACACACACACACACACACACACACACACACACACACACACACACACACACACACAGTTGGCAAATCTGGGATTAGAACACCGACCTAACTACTTTATCACACTACAGCCTTATGCAGTTACAGAACGCGCTACCGAGATTACTGGATCACAGCACTCCCAGAGGTGTAGTTCTAGGTGGGTGACATCATCAGCCTTGCCAAAGTTGGGTATAGGAATTGTATGGAGTGTGAGTAGTCTAAAAGCATTATTCAGTCCTGAGGCAGACGGAGACAAACACACACAGTTGGCAAGTCTGGAATTAGAACACCAACCTAACTACTTTATCACACTACAGCATTACGCAGTTACAGAACGCACTACCGAAATTACTGGGACACAGCACTCCCAGAGGTGTATTTCTAGGTGGGTGACATCATCAGCCTTGCCAAAGTTGGGTATAGGAATTGTATGGAGTGTGAGCAGTCTAAAAGCATTATTCTGTCCTCAGGCAGACAGAGAGACATACACACACACACACATACACACACACACACACACACACACACACACACACACACACACACACACACACACACACACACACACACACACACACACACACACACCAGTGGTGGGATCAGAACACCTGCCTATCAACAGATCACTATTACAATACTACATAGTTACGATTCGTGCCACAGAGACTACATGTTTCAAGGCTGTCATTATGACCTTCTAGGAATGCAGATATCAACAGGGATGCTGGCAGTTAAGATGGATATACCTGTGAACCTGTGTGTTTAAAGTAGGAATCCATCCTGAACTGGAGTATGCCCATCTGTGGAATGGATGACTACTATCAATATACAGGGTTACAATGGCCATGCCCATACACATAGAGGCACATAACTGACACAAGATGTCACTGGACATGCTCACACACTTAGTAGCACAGGGCTGTTCGGAATGCACTATGTCTCCAAATACACAAGGGTATACTGGGCATGCTCATACACTTAGTAGCACAGGGCTGTTTGGGATGTAATCTGATTCTAAACTCAGTGACCATGCTATTACAGTTAGACATAAGGAACACATTATAATGGACTCCAGTGTTAGTAGATGTTATTGTTAGCAGGAATGCTGCACTACATATATCTGACACCGGTCATCTACACAACATCTGCTGCTGTCCATCACCTTAGATGTACCATTCTATACCAAGCACAATACTACCACTCACAGTGATGTCTTGCTAGAAGTGGCAACTGCTTGACCACCACAATGAGCCAATGCCCTGCTGTAATTACGAGGTTGCCCAGTGTTTGTCATTCTGGTATGACATGGCTGAAAGTAGACAGGCCTTTGTCACATATCACATGCATCCATGATTCAAGGGAGTGGGGATAATACCTAGGTCACATTAGCCCATATAGTGCCATTCCAAGGCAAATGTCCTAAACACAGGATAACACCCTGACACCTAGAGGACAACTGCATTGTATGCTTATGCTAACCAGTGCTAGATGTGTAGCTTCGTAATCAGAGCTGCTCACTGTAGATCCAACAATGGGGAATATGGACATCTGTGCAGTGATGAACACCTGGCTGAAGGTTCTGTAGTGCACAATAGCAGTACCACCATATACCTCAGAACCGGACATGTGGGCCATAACACAAGTACAACTTCAGGTGGTGGTGTCCCCACATACATAAAGACCACTCACATGTACTGACCAGTACTCCCACAAAAGGCATCACGGATGAGTCAGGTGCAGGTCACAGTGTCAAAAGCTGCATTCTAGGATGTAACTCTCAGACACCACCATGCCCTCGGACTACCAACACACATCCATACATGTGGTAGGACATATAATACTACAACACCATGTGACCTTTGACCAGTGGACTGTACTTAGCTCTACATCAACTGTGCAGAGTACCCATGTACTGGCACTGTTGCACCATGTGTTATGCGATGCAATGATACCACTGTTTGTAACCAGTTCAGCTGTACACATACCAGGGTCCCTCGGTTATTTACAGCATTAAGATGACTGTTGCTGTACAACAGTAAACACCCTCATGTTTGGGTATGACATACATGTACCTGCCCTGGATATGTACATGCCACACACATACAACATATATGTAAATAGCATAGCTGTTGTTGTCCTTTGTGCAGACAGGTGGCTAAAGCCATTACACACATGCACATAGAAGGTAGATCCATGGCTGCTGAATGCTAACAGTATATAAGGTGTGATTTCAATGTTGACAGAGGTAACATTCCATCTGTACTGGTCACCCATGACACCTATCATATCATAAAACAGTCCATGTGTCATGTATGTCATTACACATGTCCACCAAATGCAATGCCTACAAACATGCCCGAATGACAGGAATGTAGGACCTACACACATGTACATGTAGTGGTGTGCATTCAGATACCATGCGTGTGCAGTTGCAGATGTTTGCAGGTGACGTGTGTCTTAGTACATCATGCAGTTGCAATGCAGCCTCAACATTGCCAACTGTATATGGTGATATGCTGAAAGTACGGTAAGATGTACTTCAAGTATGGGCAGATGTGTGGACATAACTAAGTGGTGGGGCATCTTTGCAGATGGATGTTTGCTGAGGACAGCTCACAGGTGTGTCACAAGCAGTCCTACAATAACCTGTGTAACCGCTAAGCTATGGTTTTGTTAATTGAAGGGGAACACACACAACTTAGACAGCAGTCAGGGTGACACTGAAGGTAAATCACTTGACACCTGTAATAGTTAAGACCTCCTGTGTGCATATATTGTGCATATATCAGCACAGTTTCCAAAAGAAGCATCAGTACACTTTGTAACGCGTGCAATACTGCTGTAAGTCTGTCATACGTATCATGAGATAGGCAGGTATTTGATTCACAGTACTGGCATGTGTGGTTGCATGTGAGTCCATATATGTCACATATGGCGGGGGATACATCTCAATTGTTACTCACTCTCCTGTACATTGTTGTAGACATCTGTACAGACTGCAATGTAGAAAGCAGTATATAGGCAGGGGTGTGTATCTCACACACGTAAGGTATCTGTATGTGCGTGACATAGGTGAATTCAACAGTGAATGCCACAGTGTGTGTGTGTGTGTGTGTGTGTGTGTGTGTGTGTGTGTGTGTGTGTGTGTGTGTGTGTATATGTATGTATGGCTGTCTGATCCCTGGAGTGAGGATATATGTTACCATAGTGAACTGATAAGACCCCTCCCCCCATCCAGGCGATGCAATCTACTATCCCTGTTGATGTCCTCGATCTTAGGCCATACTGACTACCTGTACATGTGTAATCTCTGTGGCACATCATGTAAGTGCACAGTACTGTAATGATGATTTGCACATAGGCAGGGGTCCTTACCTCAACACTAGCAACTGTGTGTGTGTGTGTGTGTGTGTGTGTGTGTGTGTGTGTGTGTGTGTGTGTGTGTGTGTGTGTGTGTGTGTGTGTGTGTGTGTGTGTGTGTGTGTGTGTTACTGTGTCGGTGAATCCATGAGTGTGTGGGTGTGTTAATCTGTCTCTGAATACATTTGTGTGAATAACTGAGTGTGTGGGTGTATTTGTGTGTTCGCATCCTGTCATGGGAACGTGTATTACTGCTTCCCAATGAGGCATCACACTTTCCCTGGCCTTTACACTTGTCATCAGCTGGACCGCTCTCTTACCTCCCCACTCCATGTAACTGTACCTGTGATGTCACCCAGTATGGATGTCATGTCTCTAGCCACAGTAGTTTAATACACAGTTATCATGCTCTTGGATCAGTAGATCAGTAGACGTGTTTGGAACGTGGGACTTTCTAACTGTGATGTGGAAGCTACAAAGTGCATGCTGGTATTTTCATACATACCTGTGAGTAGTCCACATTTACATATGGGACACTAACTGCAAACACTGACATCCACCGGCACATGCGATTAGACCTGAAGGAGGAAGGCAGAACATCAAGACCAACATGCAGTTACTGTTGTTACACATGACACATACTGTTAACAGTACAAAATGCATTCTAAACCTGTACTACATGGTATGTCTGCTGCCTGTCAATAGTAGACAACAATTGTAATCTACAATTATCTTCCTAGTCTGTTCACCCTGTGCATCAGTCCATATGAGCATGTCCTTGCATCGATGGTGTGGATGACAGGGATGTGGCACAGGCATCATCATATGCACAGGGTGATAATGTTTGCTAAAGGCCTAGGCTGCACCATTGGATGACATCATGTGTGTGGGTAAGGGCCTTTGATCTCATTGGGCGTGTGTGGATGTTATGCATGTGTGTGTGTTACAGTGCCCTACATATGTTGCCAGTGTGTGCGTGTATGTATGCACACAGTTCTGGCATGTGTCTGGCCTACACAGGGGTATTATTGACAGCTGCAGACTGTACAGGCCAGGTTTTACAGTTCACGGTGTCCGGCCACAGCCACGTGACCTGTGCCTGCCAGAGGATGCATGGGCATTACCAGGCAGAGGTGCAGATTGGGTACTGTCTGATGACACATGTCCACTGGAACTGCATCCCTGTTGGGACCATCCAGGGTCACATGCACATGGCCTGCTGTGTCCTGGTGTGGACAGCACAGCACCAGCTGCACTGCTGCTGCTACTGCCACTATGAGAGCAGGCATGTGAGGTAGCTCATTCATGTAGACCTGCGACAGGTGATGTAGCTGGCCTACGTCCATGTGCCCGACGCCTCACTCCTACCAGATGTTCAGGCACAGACATCTCATGCTCGCAGATTGTCATGCCACGGTCAATGACTCCAACCATGTCACCAAATCATCTGTCCAAAACCTCAGCAAGCTGCTGTTGAGCATTTGCCATTGCCTGGATGTTATCGTTTAAAGAATGGACAGCAGCCCTCTGAAGCCTCTGACCTCCTCTGTTGTGCCATTCTGCACGTGCCCGTGCCTCCATTACAGCCTGAAACATGCGTCTGGTGACACCAGCTGCTGCGCTCTGTCTTGCAGGGGTATGTTGGCCAGAGGTCCTCCTATGAGCAGCACTGGACACATGCCTGTGTGGGGCATCACCAGTCAGTGGGCTGATACTGTGGTATGCAGGCACACCTTCCATAGCCTCTACACTTTCCTGTTCCAAGCTACCACATGCCAACTGTCCTTCCTCTATGGCCACTGGTGATGGAGTATGTGTTGACATGATAACTGTGTGCGGGGATGAGGGGGGTATAGGTGGAATGGCAACAAAAGGCACAGATTCAGCCCCTGACAACCCTGCCTGTGCCTCAATCATACATTCATCATCACTGCTAGAGTCTGTGGGGACACTAACATCAGATGGACCGCAGGAGGTGAACGCACCTACATCAACACCTGTGAGGGGCAGACAAGGACTGTACATTACAATCTATACAATAGACACACACAGACACACACACAGACCCACACACAGACACACACACAGACCCACACATAGACACACACACAGACACACACACAGACACACGCTATGGCACCCAACATGCATGTGATATGACAGAAGGCATGCAACATGCATGTGATACGGCAGCTGGCATGCAGCTCAGACAATAATAGTGGTAGTTATCATACATCCCTGGGTTGCACACAACAGCATGCATGTGTCATAGCAGAAGGCATTCACATTACACAATCATAGTAGTAGTTAGCATATCTCCCTGTGTTACACCATGTAGACCAGCACAGGTTAACAGTACACCTGCCTGATGTGTGGCATATGACCTTGACAATCACATGTAGTATGACGTGTGATCTGCTGACATGTGCAATGACATGCATACATGTTTAACACAATGGTGTCCTGTCAAATATACAGTGGAGTAATGGTTTCCCAATGCAGGGATGTGTTATACTAACATGGGCCTTCCACTGATGCAGTGTTGTCTGTCCACCCTACAGATATACTGCATATTTAGCTGATGTGCATGGCCATTGCAGGGAATCATGTGGCATCTCTATTGCTATACAGTGTGAGTTACAGACACAGTTCATAGCCATGACTGTGTTCAGATACAATACATGACATGTATACTGTGGAATGTAACCGTCACTGAAGTGTATACACACTAAACCATGATGTGGAATGTGTGACACAGGTCACTGAAGGGTATGCAGATGACACCCCTGCACATGTGCAACCATATTGCTGCTATGGCCAGACATGGCAAACTTTTCGGTATACCATGTCCCACATGACATCTGTGTACCACACACACACACACACACACACACACACACACACACACACACACACACACACACACACACACACACATATGAGGAGCAAGGATGACAATGATGTCCGACACCAGCAAGGGGAATGTACTGTATCTGTGGGCTGATGCGGTCGGCTGTGTATGCATGTGGATACTGTACAGGTGACTGCTGTCATGTTGTGACACACTCAAGATGTTTAACACATCTTATGTGGTGGACTGATGTCACGCCTACACAAGATGTGTACAAGACTGTAGGATGTCTAGTGTTCCACATCTGCAATATAACCATTACACAAAGATCATAGGTGGACCATCTGGAGCCAATGTACAACAGGGTGTACACATAAGCACATCACATCTACTGTGTGTTGCTTCATGTCTCTGGCCATCCTCCATTGCCATGTGTGAATATGTGTTGGCCAAATGGTTGCGACAGGTGTCTATTTCACATGCCAGTGTTGTCCCATATGACATACACCCTTCGATGTCATATGTTCCACTGACAACAGAGTTATGCAGACAAAGGCTGGTATGTTTGGTATGTGGGATATGTTTTTCAGAATAGCTAGGCAGTGCTGCAGCCAGCCCACTAGATGTCATGGACATGTCAGATAGCACATAACATTGTGTGACATTCATAGCAGGGGTATAATCCACACCTTTGAATCCTGTTGGCTGGCCATACTCCAGCTCACTGTGTAGTACTGTTTGTATTCCCCACATGTGTAGTTCTGATCTGTAGTACATGTCCCTGCAGTGAACAACACCTCCACCATTGTATGGACAGCTGTCCACACATCTGGCAATGACAGTTTGTGATGTTTCACATAGTTTGCAAGTATTGCACATGGGTAGCCATTGTGATGCATTGCAGGTCCAACCTGTATATTGTGACAGGACCATACATTATGTGTACATGTGGTAAATGGCCACATGGCAGATAGATCTGTGCATTAACATGCCTGATAAATAATAACAGTCTCACCCGCAACAGGCTGCTGTCGCAGCACAATGCCAGAGGTACCTAAATAGGAGTGACACAGCAGTATGATCATTATCCACGCCTGTATGATAGCTACAGGGTGCAATGTGCATGTTAACACATACGCCAGTGCAACAGACTATACTATGGAGTATGCACATGTGTGCATACACAGAGTAGCATACTATAGTATGCGGCATGTGCTTATACATGCCTTGCATATGCTGTTACATTACATATTGTACAGTGACACATGTAACTATATGGAATATAGCTGTTATATGTGCAGTAGTGACTTACCAGGCAACTCCAGGCTCGGTGGTTGAGAGACACCCACCTCCACGATATCAGCTAAGGCTTGTGGATGTTGTTCAGCACGTGTCCCCAGGTTGGCCAGTAGCTCCTCCGTATGTCTGAGTGAGGGCTGGGTTGGTGGTGCACCACCTGTTGCACCTTGTTCCCTGGAGATTGCTTTCACACCCTGTTTTGCTCATCTAATTAGGTCTGGACAGTGTCTGCGCACCTGCTGGTATGTGTGGTTGTGGCCACCCACATCATTAACCCTCCTGCAAAGTTCCTGACACCGGGCATCCTGCTGCTGTGCATCCTGTGGCACATGGCTGAACAGTACATGATGATTATCAAGTACGTATGGGATGAGGGCATCATCCTCCAGGTGGGTATAAGGTGGTAGCCTTGCACGCGGCATACCTGGAAGACATAATGATGGAGACAGGTTACAGTAACTCACAGAGACATACAGAGCTACAGCTGAACATACATGTGTATCACATTTATTACAATTAAATAGTTGTCTTTGCAAATCTACATGACACTGACACCACTGACATGTTTGTGTCACACACATTTGACACTCAGTGGTGATTGGATATTATCAACATATATGTGTGTGTCACCTGATTACATTGCTCATACTCCATGTGGATGCTGTCTTGATGTGGGCATGTCTGTTTGCCTGTACTGGTGTTCTTACCTATCAGCACATGTCTGGATGTGTCCACATTAATGCAGTCGAACTTGATGCTGTGTATATCTCACATATAAAGACTTACACTGCCTTAGTGGACATAACCTATGACCCTGCAGACTTGCTTGCGGAAGGTTTTACATGTATGTGTTTTGCCATATACATCTACACTGCACTGTACAGCAGTTCAACATCCTGCCATGTATCACCTGTGTTGAACATGTGGTACACATGGGGCACTGGCTAGCCTGATGGTATTTTTAGAGTTGGATATCAACTATAGCATGTATGGTCAAAGTCAACTAGTAGGCTATATGCCCTGGGCCATGTATGAGCTTAGGATGAATGGTTACCTAGCTGTAGCTGATAGGTGGGTTTCTAGGGCCAGATCAAGCAGTGCCACATAACTGATCCACAGGGTTAATGACATATTTACCATGCATCCATCACACCATGTCTGAAAGTGCGGCAATGTGTAGCTTTGCTGGACAGTGCTGCATAGTATGGCAGGAGTATGTAAAGTGTATGGGAGAAGGATCTGTCCAGCATGTGGTGATCCTTGTACTAGGAAGGTGGATGTCCATGAAGTATGTGTTTGAGATCAGGATGTGTACGTGTAGCATGTCCAACATCAGTGGGTTGGACATGGCTTTATTCAGGGTAGGCATCATGCTATATAGTGACGATGGGGATTGGGAAGGCTGGTGTAGGCCATCTGAAAATGGCCAATACCCCTTAAAGGAAATATGTGATCTGATATGGGTCACATGAGTGTTGAGTATGGCTGAACAATGATCTCTATATTCATGGACGGCACCCTGTCATGATTAGGGTTGCCACTTACGACTACCTGACAGGTCTGGTGACATAACTATCACAGGAAAGACAACTGCCCATCTGCATCCCTTACACACAGTGTCCATTATGTTGACTGCTGCCTAGGTGGTAGTTCATGGGTACAGGGTTACTAACATAGGGGTGACAATGCAATATGTAGCTGTCAGATTGTGGCCATATGTCACATACCTCACCCACAAAGCCCCTTCTGTATGTTGTCCGCAACACTCATTGAGTCAGCTATTGCTCCTAGGTCATAGTCATTTGCATACTTCAATAGGCAGATGCCTTCTGTTAGTCTGTGTGGTATAGATTACAATGAGGGGGAGTGCAATGAATTAACCCTGTTTTACTGTAGCTGGCACTGGTGTGATGTGCATGTACTATTCAGACACCTTCTGTAGTGTTTGTTCTACCAGCAGTCCAGTTGCAAAACACTCCTGTGACATAGGAATGTACATCTAGTATACTGAGTGTAGGTGGAACACAGTATAGGTGATGATGTCCTATGACCTGGCAAGGTTATGATATGCTGTGTGAAATCAACCTTACTGTCATCTACATCTGTACTGCTGACATCAAATAAGTTGATCAAGGTTCATGGCCTTTCAGACCAGACTCAGCAGGGTAGTAGTGCAGTACTTCCCATTATCAGTGGTGTCTCCCCCTTTGTGGGTTGTGATAACTGTTGGTGTGCACCATTCAGTGTGTACACAGCCTGACATGAAGCTATGTTTTACATGATGTGTATGTGGAGAGCAAATTGTTTTGCCATATGTGTATGATACAACCTGGGATGTGTACAGGTCCCATGCAGCCTGAGTGCAGCTTGCACCTGCATAGTTGTGGTTACAGGGGCTCTGTAGTGTACATGGATATATGATTGTGAACCTGTTGGGGGAGGCAGTGTGTTTATGTTATCCAAGACCCTATCTGGATTGCTTATTCATGCTCAGCATTTGTTCAGAACTTGTAAGCACAAAATAAGCTACTAATTACTATAGCACTCAATCTTCCTCATTACCTAGAGATAAACAGTTTTTTGAACTTACTTTTCTGACTTGCTTAGAGAAAAACAGCTCTTGTACTCACTTACCTCACTTATCTAGAGGAAAATAGTTTTTTATTCAGGCATGTCCAAGGGTTGGCTCCCAGTGTTCTCTCCTGTCTATCTGATGAATCTGGGCATCTTGAGGCAATGTAGTAATTACCTCATGTACACAGACAACCCTCTCCTCCTACCATCCAACACTACAACCTGTGAGAGATGCACTTATGCAGCCAAACTGGAGGTAAACCTCTATCCAACCAAGACTGAACTTGACAGTCATGAGGAGAAGGTAAACATTTGCACCACACCACATGCATCACATAGTCTCACTAAATCTACACCACCAAAATCCACACATAGTAACGCAAAAACATTTGCAGAGGCTTTCAATAATAATCTGTCTAAGCAGCAGAGACCTCCAAAGCAGAAATGCAATCAACCTCCATCCCCCAACACAAACCAAATGACACATAGCCCACAGACTCAGTGTGCCACTCAACCACAGCCAATAAGGCAAAACAACGTACCCAACACACTAGTCATAGGTGACTCTATAGTCAGGCACACTGATGTCCCACTCAGCAGACTAAACAAGGAGAAGGTTACTGTCAGCTGCCTGTCAGGTGCCAGGATCTGTCACATAACCCACGCACTCAGATCACTCCACAACAAGTGCAAATATGACTCTGTCTTTGTCCATGTTGGTGTGAATGACCTGAAACGCACCTCCCTGGACTACATGAAAAGAGACAAGGAAGAGCTCTCTGATTTTGTAGCCCAGGCAGGTATGACCCTAGCTCTGAGTAGCATTCTGCCATCACCCAGAATGATACCGCAGTACAAGGACAAAATGATTGGCTACAACAAATGGCTAAGCTTCTGGTGTCATTCTAAGAGGATCCAGTATCTGTCTGCTTGGGATGACATGGTTGACAGACCACGATTCTTTGCTACAAATGGCCTGCACTTGTCGCCCCTGGGATTCCGGATACTGGTTAAGGCTCTTGCTGCCCCTATAGTGCCTTTTTTAGGCAAGGTTCAAATAACAAATTCACCACCATAACAGGAACAGGCAAGCAAAAACTGAGGGTAATCCTACTCAATGCTAGAAGTCTAAATCTCAAAATGCACTCACTTGAGGCACTCCTTAAAATGGTGAACATCGATATCTGTGCAGTGACTGAGACCTGGTTCAAGGCCCCAGAGAGCACCCCTGCACTACCAGGCTATAACTCATACCACATTTTTTGGCCATGTAACCTGGACCAAAACACCAAAGGCGGAGGTGTGTCCATATTCATTAAGGATATCCACACCTCCAGGCTAGTTGCTCAGCACAATGCATCTGAAGTTATTCAAGTGCAACTAACTCTGGGCAAAACTGCAATCCAAATTGTAGCTTGCTACAAATCCCCTACCATACCCCTGGATTTCCACTCCTCTTTTCTTGATGTACTGGAAAATATTAGGGTTCAACCAAACATCCTAATAATGGGCGACTTCAACTACCCCACCATTAACTTTGAAAACTACTCATGTGCTAACTCATTAGCTCAATGCCTTCTGGAATTCATAAACTCCAATGCCCTGCATCAACTTATCCATACCCCCACCAGGGGCAACAATATCCTAGACCTAGTCATTACCAACATGAGTGACCGGTGTTCCACGCCTGAAGTCAACTCCTCGTTGGTCCGATTCGATCATAAGCTAATCACCCTTGATATCCACATCCCACCCCCATCCCCCATTAAGGAAACCACAGTAAAATATTTCTCCAAAGCCAACTTCATGCTTCTTAAGACAGAAGTGGTGAACTTCATGACACCCATGCAGATGGACAATACAGTTACAACTGCTGAATCCTACACAAATGCACTCTATAAGCACTTACACGAGTGCATTGATCATGCTATCCCAAACAGAACCAAGACACTAGCCTCCAAAAAAAGGAAACCAATCTGGTGGTCCCCAGCCATAAACAAACTGTATAACAGAAGGAAGAAACTGTTGCAAAAGAGAGTAAAATCTCATGAGTGGAGGAGCTCCCTGGTCAGCCTCAGTAAGAAGCTGAGATCCCTTATAAGATCCTCCAAAGCTAGCTACAAAAACAAAATCACTACTAATTTCAAGGACGACCACAAAACATTCTATATCTATGTCAAGAATCTCGATGGCAAAACCCAGATCTGCTCTGAGTTACAGCACAAAGGCATGAAAATTACAGAACCAACTGATATTGCCAACAACTTGGCAGATAGGTTCAATGCTAACTTTACCCCCCTCTCACCCCCTAAAGGCCCCATATCTATACAGGAAGAATGCAGACTCCCTGAAATCACAACTACACAGGTAAAAGCTGCACTCTTTAATGCCAAAAACACAGCATCCATGGGACCGGACAACATCTCAGGCTGTGTTTACATGAACTTCTGAACAAACTGGCTCCCCACTTAAGCACCATGTTCAATAATAGCCTCACATCAGGCTTTGTGCCCACTGAATGGCACACAGCAACAGTTATCCCACTCCACAAAGGTGGCACCACAATGGACCATGGGAACTATTGCCCTATAAGCCTGACTAGCCTGGTCTGCAAGGCTATGGAGCACATCATCATGGATCTCATTGACAGAGACATTGGGTAACTCCAAACCTTTGACTCCATGCAGTTTGGCTTTGTTAAGGGCAGATCATGCCTCTTAAACCTGGTGGACTTCTTTGAGACAGTTACCAAGGCATTAGATGAGGGTAAAGAGGTTCACACAGCCTACCTTGATCTCTCAAAGGCTTTCAACACCATTATTTTGGTGTTATCGACATACCCATCCACCTGAACATTAACCCCTATGTCACGAGATGGTTTGCAAAGTGGCTCATGGACAGAACCCACACAGTGAGAGTTGCAGACCCTAGGTCTGACTGTAAACCAGTTACAAGTGGCATCCCCCAGGGCTCAGTCCTAGGGCCTCTCATGTTCGGTATATACTTCTTTGAGGTACAGGCAAGCACAGGAGGACTTTGGCTGAAAAGGTTTGCAGACAACTGCAAACTAGGGGCTATAATTGGTTTCCCAGCTGATACAGACACCCTCCAGAAGGGTCCCACTGAGACGGATACCTGGTGTCAATATCATGGCCTCAAGCTGAAAGCCAAAAAGTGCATAGTCATCCCCTTTGGATAAAACTAATTACCCGTGGACTACCACATAGGTGGTAGTCCCCTACATACAGAAAAGGTAATAAGGGATCTGGAAACCTAAGTAGATAGCAATCTCTCCTTTGATAACCATATTGCCAAGGTGGTTAGAATATCCTTCTACGTGCCCCCCAATCTCAAATGGGTTCGCATTCAGAACAAAGGAGGCCATTCTGCCTCTCTACTCATGACTTATTAGACCCATTAAAGAATACAACACCTCATTTAGGATGTGCCTTACAAAACAACTGCAACAGCTTGAAAGACCACAAAAGTACCACACCAAGAGGATTACTGACCTCAAACAGATTACCTATGCAGCCCAACTAAAGAAACTACAGCTGTACTCAGTTGCATACCGCGTACTTAGAGGTGATCTCTGCTTGACATACAAGGCCCATGTCCAACCCATTATTGATGTATATGCTCCACCTAAACAAAAGCCCCTGAGAGCCACATGCTCTAGGGATATAAACCTAACCACAATGATAACTAGGACGTGCTGGTGAGATAGATTCCTGACCCAGAATCTCCCCATGCTTTGGAACATGATTCCAATGTACATCAGACAGGGCCCCTCACTAGCACTCTTCAAGAGAAACCTTGATGGGTGGATGGGAGACAGACATGTACCCTGGGGATCACTGCAGTAGCTCTGCTGGACAGAGGTGCAGGGAACTAATGGCTCTGCTGTTCAGAGGCACAGGGAACTAACCTAAGGGGGTGGCGGAAGCCAACACACTCTAGCTAGGCTTATAACTGCCCTTGGGCAGACAGCCTAGTACCTACCTATGAACCTATTACATGTTTTATGTGCATGGATAGTTAACTAGCTCTTCCATGTTACTTTGCTATCATGATGATAAACTGTCGGGTGACTACAAGTCATATGTATCCTGTTATTGTGTATTGTAAATGCCAATAGACATAACTAATGTTTGCCTAACATAACAGTAATGCTATGTGAAATATAATACATATCTGCCTACGATACTGTACATTACAAAGTTATTGGCACAATATCCCACAATGCAAATCATAATTGCACAGTAGGCCCACCTTTGACATGTTATTCTCAGTAATACGCCCATACATACGCCTACTGTTACAATATATCAACATAAACTATCCCCTGTTATAGCACATACTTGTTAGATCAACCCTACCACTGACAGCAGCTGGAGAGGAAATGTTGGGTTCAAAGCCCTTATATAGCACCCCTTGTGGTGTATGCGGTGTTTGCCTTGTGACCTACAGCAGTACACACATAAATACTACAAGCATTACTATGCTCAACAATACATCACTACAAGATAACTGTTTCCACTATATGCATTGTGTACACTTTAATTATTACAGAACAGATACTGCATACACAGACATACTGAGTGTTCTACATACCTTATTAGTAACCCAAGGTGTCATTGACTGTTATTTCAATCTTTTTCAGTTTGCGTTTCAATCTTCTTTGTAATGTTCTGCTGGTATATACAGATGGTTTGAACGTGTGACAAACCATCCTTTTATAGTTAAATATCAGTAACATGTGCTATCCTGACCACCAATTGGTGTTCCAAAGTAGTTAATTACATACACATCAGCTGTGCAGCTACTCCATTAGCCAATACCATGGAAACAGTGGTGTATAATTGAGTACTCCACTTGGGCATTGTCCCTTTGCCTTACTTTCGAGGAAGACGGCCTGGATGTGTTGTTTGTGATGTATTGCAACAGCTATATGGAGACACACAGAGATATATTAGCTTCATGACTCTGGTGGATTGAGTGTAATGCCTAGAAGATGTTGTTTTACATGTGAGTACAGCTGTTATATTTCAGAACATTGCTACTTATGCAGGGTTTGTTTGTACCTGATACTTCTGCAGATGTTTCAGTCAGGCAAGGATGTTTGAGCAGCTCAAGGCTGTATGTCTATGCATATAATGTTATGTGGTTTAAAGTGTCCTCACCAGACATCTTTGGTTTGGTGTAAATGTATATCATACTGTGCTGTTAATCAGTACCTGGTAACACTTCCTGGTGTACACACAACCCTCTGGAATGGGATTAGTGCAAACAAACCCTGTAACATCAGCAGCTGTTCCATTGTATAACAGCACCTATTTCACATAGGGCCATGTTAGTGTGTCTCTGACAAGGTATGTTAAGGCTTCTGCAGATGTCGTACAGTGAGTGAATGATTTATGATGTTGTTACAGTATGTATTGTAATTGGTTTGGGTGTGGGAGAGATGTTGGTGGGTGTACATAGCAGATGCAGATGTGTAGGAACTGCTTTCATACATAATCTATATGTGTGTGAGGATTCCTTCCCTATTTGAACACCTATCCTTTAGTAGACTAATACTATGGTAATTGCAGGCTGATTCATTAAGGCACTGTTAAATGTTTCCTGTATAGCATGAAGGTGATGTTAGTCCTTGAATCCTTTTGGCAATACATTGGAATGTAATAAAGTGTTGCTACATGAAAGCTGTCTGTGTATTTCTGTCATAAGTATTTGCAGTGATTGGAGTTGTGTTGGTGACTGACCCTCTTTGGCTAGAATTGCCACCTTTTCAAATGGCCATAGTGGGACATTTTCGGGACACACATCAGATTTTACAGGCCAACACATACCCACGGGCAGTACAAAGGATAGAACTTTACTTTTTTGCCTAAATAAAAGCTTATTATTGTAGCAGTTTAGTTGCTTATTCTGTTTCTTGTAGCATTTAGGTATTTTAGATACAGAAATAACTATTTTATGCAACTATTACATAAAATGAGACATACATATGCCCTACAATCTCAGGACATTTGCCATTTTTAATATTTTGGTCAGGACACAACCACCCAAAGAGGGACTGTCCCTCACAAAGTGGAACAGGTGGTAACCCTATCTTTGGCTCATGTCCATAGCACATATTTGTAATAGTGTATAGGCATATACTCTCCATATCCTTTGTTCATATAGTTTGGTTGTGGTGGAATGTGTGATTGCTATGGTCCATGTTATACTCATATATGAACACTTCTACCGCTGTATACGGGATACCTATGGAATTCTGAATGCACACAATTCTGACACCCACAGTACCGGGCCCAGACTCCCAAACCCCACATTAACAAACACTCAAACTTGCGACAGTCAAACTCCCTAAAGTAACACAAATACAGAACACACTCACGCACACACAGACACACTGCTACCCACCACATCCAAACAAACCATCTTACACTACATATGAGCAGGTGGGCAAGCCCCCCTACACCCGCCATGTGGGTGGCTGTGCCCCCCCTACTTTAATATTCTACCTCCGAGATCTCACTGACACACAAAGCAAACCCACACCCACACATTACAGTCCATCAGAAACACACAATACACTCAGAACGCACACTTACACACACTAAAGCCCTCAGAAACACACTTACACACAGTAACCTACCTGAACTGCAACACCAGAAGCACTAACTAAAAGTCCCTTAACATCGGGATTTTAAAACTCGCACTTCTGGTGTTTCGGTACTGTGGTCTTTCGGTCTTTAAGCCTCATGATTACACACGTCGGTATGTCAAGCATTCGGTATTTGGTAGGTATCCTGTTTATATGTACCTCCATGGTTGTGTAGATGTTGTTAACCTATCTATATATCCACATCTATATGTATATCTCTATATATCGACATCTCTCTCTCTCTCTCTCTCTCTCTCTCTCCCTCTCTCGCTATATATATATATATATATATATATATATATATATATATATATATATATATATATATATATATCTACATATGTTGATTTATATATATATATATATATATATATATATATATATATATATATATATATATATATATATATATATATATATATATAGTATACACCTTTCGTTGGGACATGGCGGTTTGTCCTATTTCCACACAATCCTCCCTTTTGTGTTTTAACCTGTCAGAATACACAACTGCCATCGGTACATCTCAGGTAGCTTAGTGGTTGGTTATTGTGAAGATTGTGTACATGGTAATGTGTTCTAATCCTGGCAGTAGTCATTTTACCTCTCAGAGCAGGCACTGGTAGTGCAAGGGTGATTAACGTACATTTCAGCAGTTGTGAGCAGCTTTGCCCGTGATCTGCGCGATGTTCAGCAAAGGTTATACCTGTGTGACGCTTATCCATGTAGTCATGTTTAAGCACCATTTACTGGCACAATAACCTGCTAACGACTGTTTAAAAGTGCATTAATCACCCTGCATCCAACATCCCTTATTCATGGCCTTAAAATGATGTAACAGCCCTTGCAAGTCTTGAAACCTGGACCATGAACACCACAGTCACTGGCTTTACCACTGAGGCATCTGAGATATGTACAACTTTTATGTTGTTTAGTATGTACAGTGTACTACAGCCATTCCTCACTACTGCAGACAAATGTGTAAGTCCGTCGGTGTGCATATGTATGATACCTGTTAATGTTTATATGTTTGTTGAAGTCAGTGTTGCAATGTGACCTGACAGGGTGTATTATGGATGAGAATGGTTCTTGTTTTGTGTCCTTTTTACATTGTGCCCATACTCCATGTGCACCCCTGCAGTTCACATAATGAATGTCCGACACAGGCCCTCCTTGATGCATATTCCATTAGCCAGCAGTCCTCCCCCACACCAATCTCCACCTACACAGCAACCATTGCTTCTATGGGGAATTAGTTAATATTAATAGTTATAATACCAGAGCTGCATGTGTTTTGCGTACACTTCTATCCATTTGGAATGCTTCTGTGTCACAAAGTATGTTCATAGATGTTTTCATATATATATATATATATATATATATATATATATATATATATATATGTATATATATATATATATATGGCTATAGATGTTACTGTATATATATATATATATATATATATATATATATATATATATATATATACATATACATATTTCTATGTGCATACATCAGTGACATGTATATATATATATATATATATATATATATAGTATTAATTTGTAACACGTATACATATGTAGACTTGTATATGTTGATTCACACATTGCAGTACATTACAATGTACTGTGCATATGTACACAAAGTGACTGTCCCATTTGTGGTCTGTACTGTGAAATGCCTGTAGTATAAGGTGTAGTCTAATAACCACTTACCACATATACAGATTTGATGTCTTAGGGGTAGGTCCCATGACTATGCTGTGCATGGTCCAGGGTTCAACACCTGCAATGTGTTAGACATGTTTTACTACAGAATAAAGCTAATTTAAGCAGTTGTAAGCAGGTTTAAAGGTGTTTGTGTGACATTATACCAGCGGTTGTACACAGTTAAACAAAACTTTACATCCTACAACTGGTGCATGCAGATATGGCCACTTCTGCTAACTACTCAGGATATATACATTTCAGTGACGTAACATCCCACTATGTGCTTACATAACATTACATTGCCTGTTAACTGTACTCTCCAGAACACATGGGTTTATGTGTGATCCACATGTTTGTTATTCTGTGGAATACTACCTATATATGCAAGCTGTGGTTAAGGTATACTATGTAACATGTAAAACATCTATGACTTTATTGGGATTTGAACCACGACTGCACAGATAGTATGCAAATGCTGCAGCCATTACACTATTGACATTAACGTTCCTTCTGCCTATTTCCTATGTCCATGAATCCTATGTGTAAGCTTGGCTACACAACAGGCGGAGCCACCCACACCCAGTGAGCTTCTTGAAATACCGACATGACACATGAATTGGGAGACTATACATTATTATACCATGACCCCCCCCCAAAAACGTGCATGCTGATTGGCCAGCGTGCCCGTTGTAAATCGAGTTATACTAATGGAAAAAGGTCCGGTCTCCCGGACTTTTTTCCATTAGTATAACTCGTTATTTTAAAACACTGTCTCGCTATGTTAAATGGGTTTAACATAGCGAGACAGCTTTAAAATAAGCTTCGCCCTCGGGACCAAACCACGCCAACCGTGGGTAAATTTAGCATTACCCACACCCAGAAGTGGGTTATTGCTATAACATCCTAACTACATTTGGCATAGCCACTCACTGACTCACTTCAGGGGAAACCTTGATGTGTGATTGGGCAACAGTATATACACCCCTGAGATCATGTGTCCCAGAAACATACAGCCAGGGTGTGGGGGAGCCACTCCAGTTTTATAGCTGCAAGACATGCTGGGGAAATTGAATGCTGTTGGGTTGTCATGTTAACATGCCCTTTTGAGAACACCATGTGCCCCTATCACCCTACAGCACCCCAGTCTTCAACAGATTCCAGCAACTCTGCCTGGAATCATTTCATTGGCTATGCTTGACAGAGGCTCAGTTACTTCATCAATGGTGCAGATAAAGCCACTACACTGTAGCTATGCTTCTAAATGCCCTTGGGCAGATAGCCTACTACCTATATGTGAACCTCTACAGTGCAGGCCATCTCCAACATCATATGTGATTATAAAGAGTTTTCTGATCACAATATACAGTGTAAAATCACCATGTAGTTAGACAGCAGTTAAGTACAGCAAGAGCATACAGACTACTGATACTTAATCACTCTAAAAGCCTATCTTGGAAGCTAGTGGACTTGTATAGGTTTCAGGCTTTGTATTGCTTACCAGTAGGTTACCTACAGGAAAGATGGGACACAAGCACAGATGGGAAACATGCCTGCAACAATACTATACCAACTTGCATGTGTCAGCCTAAGGCTTTGCAATGCTGGGCAAGGCTATTGGCGCCCCCATGGTGCCATTTTTAGGCAGATCTCAGAAGTGAATCTCACCTCCATGAACTTCACAATAGCAGAATCAATGAGGGTTAGGCTACCCAACACCAGGGGTAGTACTCACAACATGCACGCACTCACAGCACCCCTCAGTATGGACATCTACATCTGTTCTGTTACTGGCACCTGTATAAGGCTCCTGTAAGCACACACTGGCACTATCAGACCACAACCCATAACACACATGTCAGTCACTGAACATGGACTGGCACAGACATGGAGGGGGTGTATCCATATTCATTGAGGATACCTACACCTCCAAGTTAGTGGGGCAGCATGATACCGCTGTGATCATCCATGTGCAGCTAACATCACCCATGACAACAAAGCAAACTGTGAGCTGCCACAGATAACCCTCCATAACCCAGGAGCACCACTACAACTATCTAGAGACAGTAGTAAACATGACAGTCCTACCAGACACCTGTTACTAGTCAATGTCGGCTACCCTACACTTAACTGGATAACCTACTCGAGTATTCACTTTCAGGCCCAGCACTTCCTAGGATTTATCACCTCATATGGCCTGTATCATTGGTAGATGGACTAACGGGAGGTGAAAACATACTAGAAGTGGTAATCACTGACATGTGCAACAGGTGCACTACAGCAGAGGTAAACCAGTCACTGTTTAGATTTGACCATGAACTATTCACTGATGATTTCCACTCCCAACCATCTCTCCCACCCAAGGAATACACAGTGAATACCTTTACTACAGCTAAATTCACAGTACTAATGACAGAGGTGGGAGGATTCGCAGCCCCCATGCTCAGGGATGGCACTGCTCAAGATACAGACAGAATTACAAATGCACTCTGTAAGCACATACAAAGATGTAAGGGTCGTGCCATCACTGGTAAACCAGGACTCGCTACTCCTACACAAGGACACCAGTCTGCTGAACCCCTGCAATATACAGGCTATACAACAGAAGTAGGACAGTAGTCCAGAACAACAGCAAATCCCAAGACATGCAGACATCCGTGACCAGTATTAGCAAGACACTTATGTTACTCAATTAATCATCCAAGGCTGACATCCACAGGTAAATAGGCATGAATTTGGAAGATGACCACAAAGGCTTCTTTGGCTATGTCAAAGATCTAAGCAGTGACACACAGATTTGCATTGTGCTGGTGCAATATTGCACTGAATATTCTGACCCTACTGATATCACCAACACACTTGATGATACATTTGGTGCAAGCTTCACCCCCTACAGGGCCCACAACAATACCCAAAATGTACAGTATCCCAGACAACTGAGATATACAGGTGGTAATGGCTCTTTCAAATGGCATGACCGAGCGTCATTGGAGGCAGATGGTGTCCCAGACTGCATCCTGCAGACACTACAAGACAAAGTGACCCCCTGCCTAATATAGCAATTCAATATCAGCCTCTACACAGGCTACATCCCATTCAATGGCACATGGCAACAGCTTTTCCACTTCACCAAGGTGGTGATACAACTGACCATGGTAACTACCACCCCATAAGCCTGAGCAGCCTGACTTGCACGGCTATGGAGTGCATCCTCATGGCACTCATTAACATAGACAATGGTAACCTCCAGACACTTGACCCAACCCAGGTCAGCTTGATTGAGTGCAGATCATGCTTACTGAACCTGTTTGACATCTTACAGTCACCTAGACTTTAGGTGTGGGGTGTGGTAGTTCACACATACTACCTGGACCTTGACAAGGGTTTTGACACCATTCCCCACTCAGGTATTATTTCTACACTCACCAGCCAGTACATACACCCATACATCACAGGTTGGTTTGCCAACAGGCTTACAAATAGAACCCACATGGTAAGCCTAGCAGCCTCCAGGTCCAACTCTTGACCAGTCACAACTGGTGACCCACAGGACTCAGTCCTGGGACCCCTACTGTTTGCCATATACTTCTCAGAGGTATGGGCTAACACAGGTGGACTACAGCAGACCATGTTTGGTGATTACTGCAAACTGGGAGCCATAACTGACAGTCCAGCTGTCACACATAGATCAACACAGGGTGTCAGAGTCAAGGCCTCCAGCTAAAGGCCACATACTGCATGGTCATTCCATTTTGGGAAACTACACACGCACATATTAACACATGAGTGGCAGACACTATCATTCAGATGATGTAATGGGTATGTGGGGACTACATTAGATAGTGATCTCTCCTTTGATAATCATATCTGTGATGTAGTTAAGACATCCGTCTATGTAGGCCATCTGATTACTTAAGGGTTCGCATCTAAACAGACTAAGGTTATTGTGCCCCTTTACTCATCACTCATCAATCCCATCATTGAGTATGATAACCCATTTTGGATGTACCTCAGAAGACACATCCAACAGCTGGAAGGGCCACGAACGTACCTCGCCAAGAGGAATAATGCCCTCAGACATGTGTCCTATGCTGGCAGACTGCATAAACTCTTGCATTACTCAGTGACATCTTGTTTATTCAGAGATGATATTTGTTGGCCAAAAAAGCCATGTCCAAGTCAGGCTTAATGGATATGCTCCACCTATGGGAATCCATGTCACAGTGAGCCACACACTGTAATGAGCTACACCTTGCCACAACCATAACTGGAAGATGCTGGAGTGACAGATTCCTGTCACGGGTACTCCCCATGCTTTGGAACTACATCCCTGATTACATTATATGGAGCCCCTCATGAACACTCCAGGGAATCCTTGCAGAGTGGGTGGGGAACAGTGGATATACCCCAGGGATGCCACAATTGGCTTTGCTCCACAGAGGAACAGCTAGTTAATCAATGGGGTGGCGACAGCAGACACATTTTGGCCAGGCTTATGAGTGGCCTTGGGCAGTTAGGCAAGTACCTACCTATGTACCTATGAACCTATACATACAGTATTGACACATGCTGATAGCTTAATTTGCTGTTCAGGTATTGACTTACCTTGTGCCAATGGCAGTTGTGTGTACAATAGTTGAGGGCTGCCTATGTAGGATGCACACAGTAGACCACCTATACATGACAATTTACAGGTGGTCATGTGTGTGTGCCATCAATGTTTACTCTTTGTGCAGGTGGGGAAGGGTGTCAGTCCGTAGGTGCCTACACTGTCAGTGTGTGTGCTATACATTCCCTCTTTGCCAAGGCATGGGCATACCGGGCACACCTTCGTCTGCCAACTGGGGCTGGCACAGGGTGTTCATGGTCTGAGTCCCTCTGTGCCTGTCAGGCCCTTGGCAGTTGTGGTGGTCTGTGAGGCCCTTCACCATTCTGTCCCTGCTGCAGCTGTTTCAGCAGGATCATATTTTGTAGCATGGCACATACTGACATCCACAAGTAAATAGGCATGAATTTGGAAGATGACCACAAAGGCTTCTTTGGCTATGTCAAAGATCTAAGCAGTGACACACGGATTTGCATTGTGCTGGTGCAATATTGCACTGAATATTCTGACCCTACTGATATCACCAACACACTTGATGATACATTTGGTGCAAGCTTCACCCCCTACAGGGCCCACAACAATACCCAAAATGTACAGTATCCCAGACATCTGAGATATACAGGTGGTAATGGCCCTTTCAAATGGCATGACAGAGCATCAATGGAGGCAGATGGTGGCCCAGACTGCATCCTGCAGACACTATAAGACAAAGTGACGCCCTGCCTAATGTAGCAATTCAATATCAGCCTCTACACAGGCTACATCCCATTCAATGGCACATGGCAACAGCTTTTCCACTTCACCAAGGTGGTGACACAACTGACCATGGTAACTACCACCCCATAAGCCTGAGCAGCCTGATTTGCATGGCTGTGGAGTGCATCCTAATGGCACTCATTAACATAGACAATGGTAACCTCCAGACACTTGACCCAACCCAGGTCAGCTTTATTGAGTCCAGATCATGCCTACTGAACCTGTTTGACATCTTACAGTCACCTAGACTTTAGGTGAGAGGTGTGGTAGTTCACACATACTACCTGGACCTTGCCAAGGGTTTTGACACCATTCCCCACTCAGGTATTATTTCTATACTCACCAGCCAGTACATACACCCATACATCACAGGTTGGTTTGCCAACAGGCTTACAAATAGAACCCACATGGTAAGCCTAGCAGCCTCCAGGTCCAACTCTTGACCAGTCACAACTGGTGACCCACAGGACTCAGTCCTGGGACCCCTACTGTTTGCCATATACTTCTCAGAGGTATGGGCTAACACAGGTGGACTACAGCAGACCATGTTTGGTGATTACTGCAAACTGGGAGCCATAACTGACAGTCCAGCTGTCACAGATGTCCTTCAAAGGGTCTCACATAGATCAACACAGGATGTCAGAGTCAAGGCCTCCAGCTAAAGGCCACATACTGCATGGTCATTCCATTTTGGGAAACTACACATGCACATATTAACACATGAGTGGCAGACACTATCATTCAGATGATGTAATGGGTATGTGGGGACTACATTAGATAGTGATCTCTCCTTTGATAATCATATCTGTGATGTAGTTAAGACATCCGTCTATGTAGGCCATCTGATTACTTAAGGGTTTGCATCTAAACAGACTAAGGTTATTGTGCCCCTTTACTCATCACTCATCAATCCCATCATTGAGTATGATAACCCATTTTGGATGTACCTCAGAAGACACATCCAACAGCTGGAAGGGCCACGAACGTACCTCGCCAAGAGGAATAATGCCCTCAGACATGTGTCCTATGCTGGCAGACTGCATAAACTCTTGCATTACTCAGTGACATCTTGTTTATTCAGAGATGATATTTGTTGGCCAAAAAAGCCATGTCCAAGTCAGGCTTAATGGATATGCTCCACCTATGGGAATCCATGTCACAGTGAGCCACACACTGTAATGAGCTACATCTGCCACAACCATAACTGGAAGATGCTGGAGTGACAGATTCCTGTCACAGGTACTCCCCATGCTTTGGAACTACATCCCTGATTACATTATATGGAGTCCCTCACTAACACTCCAGGGAATCCTTGCAGAGTGGGTGGGGAACAGTGGATATATCCCAGGGATGCCGCAATTGGCTTTGCTCCACAGAGGAACAGCTAGTTAATCAATGGGGTGGCGACAGCAGACACATTTTGGCTAGGTTTATGAGTGGCCTTGGGCAGTTAGGCAAGTACCTACCTATGTACCTATGAACCTATACATACAGTATTGACACATGCTGATAGCTTAATTTGCTGTTCAGGTATTGACTTACCTTGTGCCAATGGCAGTTGTGTGTACAATAGTTGAGGGCTGCCTATGTAGGATGCACACAGTAGACCACCTATACATGACAATTTACAGGTGGTCATGTGTGTGTGCCATCCATGTTTACTCTTTGTGCAGGTGGAGAAGGGTGTCAGTCCGTAGGTGCCTACACTGTCAGTGTGTGCTATACATTCCCTCTTTGCCAAGGCATGGGCATACTGGGCACACCTCCATCTGCTGACTGGGGCTGGCACAGGGTGTTCATGGTCTGAGTCCCTCTGTGCCTGTCAGGCCCTTGGCAGTTGTGGTGGTCTGTGAGGCCCTTCACCATTCTGTCCCTGCTGCAGCTGTTTCCACAGGACCATATTGTGTAGCATGGCACATACTATGAAGATGTGGGCACACATGCCTGGAAAGTACTGCAAGACTCCACCAGATATGTCCAAGCAATTGAACCATGATTTCAGCATCCCAAACACATGCTCTATGATGATTCTGGTTTGTGCGTGTGCCTTATTATGGTGTTCTTGCATGGGTGTGTGTGCATTTCTGATGGGAGTCATCATCCATGGTTCCAGTGCATAGCCAGCATTCCCCACCAGGTGGCCATATGGGATGTCCCCCCTGGCAAATACCTGATACAGCTGTAAGGCATGCCAGATGTGGGAGTTGTGATAGCTTCCAGGGCTGCCAGCACACACATCCATGATAATGCCCTGGGCATTGCACATGACCTGGCAGTTGATGGAGGGGTATCCCTTGCAGTTTATCTAGTGCCTATCCTGCTCACCGGGTGGTGACTTGAAGTGTATGCGCATGCAGTCTATTGCACCCAGTACCTCCGGGTAGTCTGCCACATGGTGGAAGAGACGCATATTGCTGGCCAACTCCTCCTGCGTTCGAGGGAAGTATATGTGCTCATTGGCATGTGGTAATATGGCATCCAGGAACTGGTGGAGTACCCTGGATGCTGATGCCTCTGAGATCCCCATGATATTCCCAGTTGGCCTTTGAAAGGTACTTGTGGCTAGTATTCTCAAGCTTGCACATACCTTTGTGTCCACTGGGATGGGTTCCCCTCTGTCCCACCCCAACCTCGGTTTACAATCTACACCCTCTCTGCCTCTATTTAACTTTCTAAACCTAACTTCACAGTGGAACCTCTTTTTACTCTCAGTGTACCTCCCTCCTTTCTCCACTAAGTGGTAGCATACTCCTGATAAAAAGACCAGCAATAAACCTTTTTCCTTGCTCCACTAATTTACTCTGCCTAAAAGTGTTTCTGCCCTACACTAAGGAATCAGTAGAATTACCACCATGCACTCATGCACATTCTTTAAAGAGTGTACCCTACCCAAACTTAAAGTCCAAAGTTAATAACTGGAAAACGAAAGTTTGTAACCAGAATACCTGGACCCTAGCAGTAGCTCTCCTTTTCCAGCCTCAGGTCACTGATTGATTTTTCTGGTCATTCCCACCTTCTTGGCTCTACATCCCTCCCCCTTTCTTCTCTCCCATCCTAAATCTCCCCCTACTTATCTCCTCCCCCAAAGGCTCATTCCCGCCCTGAAAGTTACTTCACTGGGGTGATATCTGTGGCACCATTTTTAATTCTGGGCCACACTCATCCTCTATCCACTGTGCATCGGTCCTGTGACTAAGCTGCTGCTCGAGCTTTCCGGTAGGTGTAGCACAGAAAAATGTACACCAGAATCAAGTGTATTACTGTTTAATGTGTATGTGTTGCTAAAACTACTGAAACTCTTTTATTATATTGCTGCCTTTAACATTGCTGTTTAATGTTTTATAACTACTCCGATTTCACCTTGGAGTTGGGTCTGCTTTACTCATTGCTCAGGTAGAGGAGCATGTATTCTTGTGTTTCCTGATCTTTTTTTGCTTAGCATCTGCATTGTGTCTGTATCTTATGCATTAATGTGTCTGTTAGGCAGCACTAGAAGCTGCACATAACGCTAGTGTCTTAGCGATCTTTAATGTTTTGTCGTCAACAACATTTCTCTTGTTTAAGTGTTTCTCCATTGCCTAGGGACCAAAATTCTTCACTTTATAGTTAGAGGTGTCCTAATCTATCTGCTGATATGGCATTTAGCACTAGAATCTTAGCAACCATTGAGTTTTAACCGTTAACTGCATAACAGTGTCTTTTACCTGCAGATACGGCATTTAGCACTAGAATCTTAGTGACCATTGATTTTTAACCATTAACTGCATAACAGTGTCTTTTACCTGCAGATATGGCATTTAGCACTAGAATCTTAGCGACCATTGATTTTAACCTTTAACTGCATAACAGTGCTTTTTACCACCCAATAGAAGCTGCACCAATAAGCCAGAATATTATCGTCTGCTGTTTTAGTGATATTGTACTATTGTAGGCATTGATATCACTGAAATGTATTTATATATTCTCTAAACTTCGCTTAGGCCTGCCATAACTGACTGACATTAAGTGTATAACTGAATGTACCAATTGAATTTACCTGTAGTTATCATTTTGTATAATCTCCTACCTAGGAATATTGATTTAATTATTGCCATTTGGGCGACTAAAACGGTCATTGATTATTTTAAGTGTGTATTTGCATAGCACCTGTAATCCTGTCACCTAACTATTGTTTGCATGTGATTTGATGTGAGAAGTTTGCTATAATTGTGGACCTTCTTACTGCACAACTGCTCTGCCTTCATTTTTCTCTACCTCTCTGCTTCATAATTATCTCTCCATCAGCCTACACTCTTTCCCTTTCTCCTTTTTCCTACTCCTCCTACACTACACTGTAGGACTACCCTCCTCTACTCTGAACTCATATCTTCCTGCACTTTCCTTCTTCCTATTTCCCCCCACCCCCATTTTTAACATTTGTTTTTCTTTCTCTCCTTTTCAGCTGCTCCCTCGGGTCTTCCCCTTCTTTATTACTTAACAGAATATCCCTCCTTTCAAAGAGAAGATGTTTGATCTACATTAGATATACTGGGACCTTGTTTCCCCATGGCTAAGGAGACTCAGTGTATGTAACAGTCTTAAATATGTTATTCTAGTGACTATCTAAACTTGAGCAGCATTCTACCTCAGTGTGCTTGAAAGCAGCCTACCGCAGGCCATTGCATTGCCCCCCCCCCCCAACCTTGATTTACAATTTACTCCCTTTTCTGCCTCTATTTAACTTTCTAAACCTAACTTCACAGTGGAACCTCTTTTTACTCTCAGTGTACCTCCCTTCTTTCTCCACTAGGTGGGAGCATACTCCTGATAAAAAGACCAGCAGTAAACCTTTTTCCCTGCTCCACTAATTTACTCTGCCTAAAAGTGTCTCTGCCCTACACTAAGGAATCAGTGGAATTACCACCACGCACTCATGCACATTCTTTAAAGACTGTACCCTAACCAAACTTAAAGTCCAAAGTTAATAACAGAAAAAACAAAGTTTGTAACCAGAATACCTACACCCTAGCAGTAGCTCTCCTTTTCCAGCCTCAGGTCACTCATTGATTTTTCTGGTCCTTCCAGCCTTCTTGGCTCTTCCCGCTCTGTTTGCTCTGCAGGCTCACTCCGCTCCCCTACCCTGTCCCCAATTCCCACCCGTCCCAGTGCTCCTACATTTATTCTCCTCCTACAATCCCTCCCTCTCCTCCAACCAATCCTCACACACCTTTCCCCCATGCCTTCCTCCAACCTACCTGACTCTTGCTACTACTCCCCCCTCCCACCTAATATCCTATTACCCTCCTCTCTATCACTTCTGACTGACTCCAACTACCATGCTCACACTTCCTCCTAAAATCCTTATCTTTACATCCATCCTCATCCTTCTACTACCTCTTTACCATGCCACCTCATATACTGATTTCCATTTACACCCTCCCCCTTTTCCTCACCACCACCTCCTTACAACCCACTTCCACAACATCTCTGCCTCTTTAATTCCCTCCCACCCTATCCTTCTCTTAAAAGTAAAACTTTTCCCAAGATCTACTAAATACTACAAACCTAAACCAATTCACTTCCAGCCACTTCTGTCTAAGTACAAACCTAATAAATGTATTCCACATCCCACTTAACTTTGCTTAGCCGGTGACATTCACCCCAATCCAGGACCAAACTTCTCTCCAACAAATCATCCCAGCACCAACAACAAATCCACGAGTAAATACCTCAAATTCCTCACCATCAACGCCCAAAGCTTAAAAAATAAATTAACCCTCTTTCATGCCTGGCTCAATCATAACGTACCTGACATTGTAGCCATCTCTGAAACCTGGCTAAAACCTCACATAAGTGACTCTAAATTCTTTCCCCTCAGATTTCATTCTCTCCGATCTGACTGCCTAAGTAGAAGAGGTGGTGGTGTAGCTTTAATCTACTCCAACCACTTGTCCATCACTCCTTACCCTAATCCCATCCCTTCTTTCAATAATGCCGAACTTGTAATTGGCCTACTAAAAATAAACAACCATAAAAACATTTGCATCATTTCCTTCTATATTCCTCCTGGTAACAACACCAATACCCTAGAAGACATCCTCTCCTGGACCTCCTCCAGTATTAAGCTAGAAACCTACATTATGGGGAGATGTAAATATTAACTAGGAAAAAATCATTAACCCTAATCCCACCATAACAATCAACCTATTTAACTTCACTCAACTTACTAACTCTATTACTAGACCTAACAAAACCAAACCCCAGGCTCCATACTTGACTGGATCCTAGTATCTCATCCTAACAAAGTCATAAAATCTGGTGTCATTCCTGACCCATTAGGAGACCATCTCCCTGTCTTCACACTTCGAGCAACACCCACTTCCCCACACTCTCACCAGTACATTCAAACTCGTAACCTATCTAACTTTAACCCTAGTACTTTCTCTGACTCCCTTAAGCTAACTAACTGGAACCTCGTAAAAACACTACCATTAAATGCAGCCATTGACTATTTCAATTCAACATCCGTAACTGTCCTCAACTCCCTAGCTCCAATAAGAACAAAAAGAGTTAAAAAAAAGACTGCCCGATGGCTCACCAAAGATTCCAAAAAGATGATGCTACAAAGGGATAAAACCTGGAAACCCTACCTCCAATATAAACAGCCAGAAATCTTACTTAAATATAAGCTGAGAAACCTAGCCAAAAAACAAGTCATTAGAGATAAAAAGTCTTACTACATCAAACAACAAGTAAATCATGCAAAAAAACCCAAACAATTTTGGAACTCTATTAATTCCCTTCTTAGGCCAGGTACAAAAAACAACCCCTGTCCTGACACCAGCAAATCTGACCTTGAAATTGCCTCACTATTCAATACCTTCTTCACCTCTTCTATCACTGAGCTAACCAAGACCTTTACCAACAATAACCCTCCATCCCTGCTCAATCTTTCCCTCCCTCCTCTCCCCCTTTCTTTCAAACTCAAACCCATCTCCACCAATCTAATAAAGAAACTTCTCTATAAACTAAAGCCTTGCTCCAATGCCCCTGACAGCATTCCTTCCTCCTTCCTAAAAATAGCCTCAGACATTATTGCTCTGCCTATCAGCATCCTGATCAATAGATGACTACTTGAATCCTAAGTACCCAAACTATAGCATACTGCATTTATTCTTCCACTCCGCAAGGGTGGCAAAAACTGTAACGTCTCCAATTTCTACCCCATAGCCATCCTCTCCCCAATTTCCAAAATTCTTGAAAAATGCATCCACCTGCAACGCTTGCCATTCCTTACCAAACACCAGCTACTCTCTCCTACCCAACACGGCTTCCGCCCAGGACACAGTACCAACTCCGCCCTTCTCTCCTTCTTATATTCTGTCAATTTAGCCTGTGACTCTGGTAATATGGTATCCTCTGTTCTGCTGGACTTATCCAAAGTTTTTGATACCATCTTCCATACCCACCTTCTAAACCATCTCTCTAATCTCAACCTTTCCCAAAAAACTCTTTCCTAGTTCTCCAGCTATCTTTCAGACAGGTCCCAAGCCGTGAAATGGGGCCAGGCCACCTCCACTTTCCTTCCTACCCCCACTGGAGTACCCCAAGGTTCCATACTTGGCCCATTGCTATTCAATATCTTTATTAATGATTTCCACAAAGCCATACCTAATACCAAAATTGTGCAATATGCTGACAATTCCACTTTGATCTGCTGTGCCACTAACCTAACAGAGCTCCAAATTCTGACACAAACTGCCTTTTCAACCACCAAAAACTGGATGCTCCAAAATCACCTCTCACTAAATGCCAACAAAACTAAGATCCTTCTATTCTTCCCCTCAAAATCCTCCCCTCTTGATAAAAGCTCACTTCAAATTACCAGCCTTAACATCTTCACTATTGAGATCGTACCCTTCGCCAAACTTCTTGGTGTCACCAGTGATGATCAACTCAAATTTAACACTCATATCCAGCTAAACATCAAGAAAACACACATAAAACTTGGCCTACTTTACAGAAACAACCACTTCCTTTCTCCTCCCACCAGACTAACTCTCGCCACAACCTATCTCCTTCCCTCTCTACTGTATGGTGCTCCTCTGCTCACTAATTTATCTTCCATACTTACCTCCAAACTGGAAGTATGTTACAACAAAATCTCCATAATTTCCACTAATGCCAAATCCTCCTCTCATCACTGCACCTCCCTTCACTCATTAAACTGGCTTGAACTCCCCAATCAACTTGACTTTCTCCAAATCACCACAGCCCACACATTATTGTTCCAACCCATTAACTGCCCTGCACTATCCAATATACTACAACCATATACCCCGCTCAGATCCCTTAGCTCTACCCACCAAAACCTGATCACCATTCAAAGACCCAAGTGCCCAGCTGGTCAGCTTCTCTTATCCTTTTCCCAAGTTAAGAAATGGAATGCTCTGCCCTCCACACTGAGGACCTGTGACAACCTTAATAACTTTAAAACTCAACTTCATTCCTACCTCTATCTAAACAGGAGATGCAACTGTACTCTTCAGCCCATACTCTCAAGCTCTCCTCCCCCTTCACCCCTGGCTAATCTTCTTACTTTTCTAACCTCGCTCTCAAATGAAGATCGTATATGTAACTAAACAGTAAAATCTAGCTATTATGTTATATGCCTGTTTTTTAAACAAGGCAAAAACAAAACTGTAATTGTTTGTCTTTTTTTCTTTTTTGAATGCAACCTGTTGTTTGTAATGCAAACTGTCTTTGAAATTATTCATGTAAATAAACTTTGTTTTGTGGAGCTTTTCTCTCCGAGTCTCCACTGAAAAAGGGCCCCCAAGCCCAGTGGACCTCCCCGGTAATCAAACTGGAATAAAAATAAATAAATAAAATAAATAAATAAATTTCTGGCTCTGAGGCATGGCCATCACAGCTCGACAAGTTGCTGTATGGTGTCCCTGTCCACCCTGTAATGCTCTACTATCTCCAGATCATGTAGCCCCTGGCAGGTTACCCTGGGTCTGAACACTCTTCTTCTCCTCTGGTGCCTGAGATGGTTGTCAGCATCATCCTCCACACCACCTTCAATCTCCAACACATGCTGGTGAATCAAAACTATGGCAGCCCCTAACATGCACATATTAAAAGGTCCCCGTCTGTATACACCAATGGTGCAGAACGTCTGGGAATATACAAGTGTGTGTGAGCTGCTTTCACACTTTATATTATTGTGCTATGGATGCTGCTAGTGTAATTGGGTGTGTATGTGCAATTCCAGCTGCAGAGTAAATTAATTATGGGTTTTACAGCAGGTACTGCTATTGTGGGGCCATTGGTGTTGAATTACGCTTGGCTGCCGTGATTCATCTATTGCCCCTTACTTCACTTTTCAACCCGATTCCCCTCCCATTGTCAGGCATGCATCCAGCTACCGGCTTTCTTGTTTTGTACTTTCCCAACCCAGGATTGTGTTGTGAAATGTTGTAAAATGTGTTATGTAGCTGATCTACTGCAAGTTTGCTTTGTTCTTCTGTGACAGTTCCCTTTTCTTTGCAGTATGGCACCTTCCCTTTCCTGTTCTGCAGGTAGCTGCTAGCAGCCTTGTTAGCTGTTGTCAGTGGCCCACTGTGGATTCCTAGGTGTTCATTACTCATTTGTACTCCAATTACCATGCTGCAGCATTTCCTTATTTTCTTCCCGTATCCTTCCTGTTTCAGCTCTGGTGCTCGCCGCACACAGCTGTTTACCGAGTTTCAAGTGCTTTTACATCCACATTCACATGCACAATCGGTTACCTTGTGTGCTCTCAGCTAAGAAAAGCTATGGCTACTTCAACACACCCCTATCCTGCAGCTTTGCTTAGCAACAGGCAAACCGGATTAGCAATGCTCCAATGTGCTTACAGCTAAGGTGCACCCCTCTCTTGATGTCATCTATATCTCCAGGCCATACCTCGGTTTTGTACTGCTACGATGTGAGGTACATTCTTACGCTGGTGGGGATTTTGTGATTCAGTATTACTCATCTCATTTTCATGGCATTGCCTACTAATTCCTAGTTACCACGCAGAACACTGTCACAGCCCCTTAGTAACCTTTGCGCCATGGTGTGGTGTAGCACGCGTGCCATTGATTATTATGGGGAATTCATGAAATGTGTTACATTGCAGTTTTATTACATATAAATACATTTTCATTGTGATCCCATTTGCGCACTGATGCCCTGCGATTTTACTTCACGTTAGTGTGGGCATGACATTAAATGTTCTTTTTTTTATGCCAATGGCTATATATTTAGCCATTGGCATATATTAACAGTATAATACGTGAATTGGGACCGCTGTCATGGCTCCAATTATATGTTTGGAAAAATGTAAACCATTTTTTTTTTTTTTTGGTTTACATTTCTGCATGCTTACACTATGCCTGCACCACTTCCTGAATCACTATATACCTTCATTTGCATGCTACGCTGCTGCACATGGGGTAATTAGCATACATGCACTGGGAGCTGTGCGGGCATGGCGTACGCAGGTAGTGCATGTGGAAACAGCTCGTACCTGAATCGCTCCACGGCCATATTTGGTGTTAGATCACCGACGCTACACCTGCACCTGGCGCAAGCTTCATGAATCCCAGGGTATTTTTGTTAGCAAATTTTGATCTTGTTCCAAATAATATTTTAGATACTTAGATTGTTTTTTATTGTAAGGAATGGCAATGAAACACCTTTATGTGAAGTTTTGATTACTTAAATGAATCTATCAACACACACTGTCAAAAATGATTTAATTAACTACTTGTATTCTGTATCTTAAAAGATTACTAAGACCAGAAATATCACTTTAACATTTACTGGAGCAATATTTTCTCAAACACTTACATACATTTTTACAGCATCTATCCCCTCTGACAAAAGAAAAACTTTGTTAGTGGTCATATAGTAAGGCTTTCCCATTTGTTCTCTAACAATAACACCTTTGTATTACAAATAGATTTTTTTAAAGACATTTTTAAACAGGGGATATTGAAGAGCTCCACTGAAAAGAATAGCCTGAGAGATTGCTATTAAAGTGAGAAATAGATTTCAAACAATGTATGCTGTTTGGAAACTATGATTAAGCAAACAGGTTGCTACATTTATTAAAGTTATGATTATTCACTATAGAAAACTTTCTACTGATATTAATTCTAATTCTCCATGACAAAAAACACGATTGATGAAAGTTTGACAAAAACATGATGAAAGTTGTCCGGTGCCTGGGACTTGCTTGACAAATTAAGTCATGCTCTTTTATTTGTTTACAAGCATGGCAAGAATCTTTTCTTTTTTTTTTACAAGAATCATCTTTATTAAATTATCAAGTATGACATAGGCAATCATACATGTATATAAATTAAAACAAACCATATTGACATAATTTTGTTGGCAAATATACATCACAAACCATGTTGACATAATTATAGATGCAAACATTATACATCACTTGTAATCTATCCAGTCATTGTCAGTCAAACATTGCATAGCTCATTCAAATCCTGCCTTTTTTTAAAACCTTGTTCCTCCTCTGCATGTATTTTTCCCACAATTCTTATTTTTCCTGTGTAATTTGCTCCTACCCTTTTTTAAAGATCTTAATTCCAGTTGTTTTATCTGTGGCACTATATTCACTACTTCTAGTAAATTTGGTTTAGACATTGATTTCCATTTTCTAGTAATTGCTTTTTTGGCAGCCACCATAATTAGACTTAGCAAGGCATTACAATGTTCTGATTCTGTATCAAGGCTCAAAAAATAATAATTTCCTTATTACACCAATTTGTTCATGCAGTATCTCTGACAGAGCAGTCTGCAGGGAGTCTTTAAAGTCTATCAGCTCATTACACTCCCAGAGAATATGTTTCCTATTACCTTGTTTTTCCTTGTCATACCACCAACATTTGCTGTCTACCTGCGGAAAAATTCTTTGGAGTATACTTGGAGTAAAGCAAAGATTCTAAATCTTCTAGACTTGGTTGCATATTTGAGAGACATACATATATCCCCGACATTGCTTTGTGAATTGTTTATCCAATTTCTCTTTCTAGTCCTTTCTAACCAGCTCAGAGTGATTCTCCTCAGATTGATTCTTATAGTTATCATGAAATATTTTGTATGCTCTACTAATTATTCTTTTTTAATTCTTCTTCTGGATTCTGAAGTACTCTTTTTGAGAATAATAGTAATATCACTTCTACTTCAGGTCCAAGAGCGATGGTAAAATTGAAGGGTGTGCACCCAATCTAGGCTTATTTATGATTCTGTAAATATAATCATTTGATCTTCTTGTACTGGGATTTTTGGCAGACTGATTACAAATTCTTGGGTCCTGTGAAATACTTTCCATTGACATATCTTCTACTAACTCCCCTTATCTTACTTCCACCAAGAAATCTCATGAATACATTTGCAAACTGTGTGGTAATACCCAAATGGGTCCTGCTCATACAACCAGGTGAAAGAAAGGTAGACAGGATTTATCATATTCTAGCTATTTGGAGAGTGTCACCACTTAGGCTAGCACTTAGAAAGGATAATTTCAATCTTTGTTAATGCAGAGCATTTTTTTATATCTATGACACTTTGTCTCTTAGATTTCTCTAACCTTCTCCTGTTTTCGTGCCATAATTCCAAACATTTATTACAAGAGCAATTGTAAAAGCATGAGAACATCTTAAAGCTCTAAAAGCAGTGGAATATCTGTTTCTCTATTCAAAACATGTACTAGCAAAATTATTATATCACTAAACGTCTCTGTACAGCCAGGAAAGCACTTCTCATTTGCACATACTACCATATCCTAACTTTGGGAAATCACATCTTTCCTTTTTGTACTATGTACATCCTTTCCACAATACTGGAATTCCATTAGCAGGATCATTCTGTATGCCATCTAGTCTTCTTTTCTTATCATTCCTTACTAAACTGTCTTACTACTGCAAATGACTTTTGTTATAATTTTGGGCATCCCCTTACTCATGACTCAGACTGGCAATGTAGTGAATTAAAACAATATATGCTCAGAGAAATTATAGTATTCCTTTCTTTATGCTCCCTCATACACAGGCATCTTGCTGCAATTCGCTCTCTGTGCACTTCATCAAATGAGGGCTGGGTAACCCAGTGACCTCTAAATAACTTCAGAAGGCAGCTACTTCCCTATTATGCTTAAATTCTATCAAACCTAGGTCAAAACGATTGACACATTTCAATCGTCAGTTGCATGTTCCTTAACATGAGCTGTACCACCAGACAGCCATGGAAAGACATACAACAGAATATGTCATATCAGATATGCTATTGTGACAAACACCAGCCCTATTCCAACTGAAAGTCTTTTATTATCCTGAGAAAAAACAGGGAACCTGATTATGATATTCTATTAGGTCTCATCCTCAGTAGGTCTGGTCTAAGACTTATTGTTATCAACATGTCTTAACATATTCAAAACTCTAGGCAGGTTACTCTTTCAGTCTGTGAAGTGAAAGTCCACCTTTTTCTCCCTAAAAGCTCTGTGGATCCATTGTCAGTGGATCATCAACTTGTGGTTATTTGCTGACAGGCTTCAGAAACCTTGAAACATCTGTAGCAGCATATCCATTGGTTTTAGACTTGCCACAAGAGGCAGTTAAACTAATGTGCACTCAGTTCTGTATATCTTATCTCTCAGTTCTTCAACTGCACTCCATGGTTTTCCAGACACAGATGCACAACTGCAGTCAGTGGTTCTGTAGCTAACTGAAGCAAAAGCAGGAAAAAAGAAGCACCCCTTCTCTAATATGTAGCTGGAACGGAAGTGTTTGAGAGATGTGACACTTCTTTGTTACCACTGGGATTAGAACAGTGCAAATTTAAAATAGAAATTATTACCTTTGACAATCCACTCTGCCTTAAAACTTTCTACAGCTATTTCCGGTTCAAACACAAGTGGTTTCTGTGTTCAAATGCACAGATGTTACTGGACATCCTGTTTTTGTTTGTGGGATAATACATCCATTAATTACCCAAGATGCTTCTCTCCCCCCTTTAGGCTGAATTAACAGATACGAGGAATCCCTAGCTCAAATAATAAATTGTTTCTTGGCCTTGCACATTTCTAATTCTGTCATTATCTCCTAAATGGGAGATTTCTTCTGTCCTTCTAATTTATTTCTAGCTTGAACCACGAAACAAAAACTAGCGTACGGATTGGAAAATATACCATCTCAGAAAAAAAAATCCAAATTTGAGCAGACCACTCTTGTCACAGAATTCTAAAACCACACGAGTTGATTTATTATGCTGATAAATTCCAACACTACACGTAAAACCAAGATTCGAGGTATGAAAAAATTAAGTAAGCGCTTTTGTCTGTTCACTTGACAGACTTTTTCAAACTGAACTGTTTGAGCGTTTACTCCACGATTTGTACATACCCTTTATCTTTCTATATTTTACTTGTGGAATTAGGAGGAGCGTTTACTCCACGATTTGTACATACCCTTTAACATCTGATACTAGTTTTATAGGTTTAGAAACTCAATGGAATGCACTTTTGCCATGGACAAATAAGAAGTTATGTACTCACCATAACGTTCCATCTGAGTAGGTGGCTTCATTTGTCTGCAACCTGTGGGTCTTGGATCCGATATCGGATCCGAGCTGGCAACCTGTTTCATAGCTAATGGATCCGAGCTCCTAGCTCCTCCCCTCACCCATAATCCCCTGCCAACCCTCCATGACCTCAGATCAAGTTTGCCCTTCTATAGATACCCAAAAAGGGTATTCCAATAAAACAAATTACATAGATCCATTTTGAAGGCCAGGGGGAAGGAGGGGGGGATTGTTGCAGACAAATGAAGCCACCTACTCAGATGGAATGTTATGGTGAGTACATAACTTCTTAATCTGAAGTAGGGACTTCATTTGTCAGCAACTTGTGGGACAGAGTCCCCAGCTACCTGAATCTTGGGTGGCCATCATGGAAGGATATTGCGGAGCACCGCAGAGCCAAAGGATGCTCTCCCTCTAGAAATTATGTCCAGTTTGTAGTGGTTAATAAAGGTATGAGATGAGGCCCAAGTGGCTGCCGAACAAATATCATCCAACAGAACTCTATATTTGAAGGCCGCAGAAGTAGAGATGGAACGAGTGGAATGTGCGGGAACTCCTTCAGGTGCGGGTCTCCCAGAAGCTTGGTACGCTAAAAGAATGCATTGGGAAATCCAGCGTGACAAGGAGATTTTTGATACTGCTTTCCCCAAATTAAATTTGGCAAAGGAAATGAACAGCTGGTCGGATTGCCTGTGATCAGCGGTTCTATGAGTATAAAAACGCAGCTGCCTATGAACATCTAATGAATGCAGCTTGTACTCTCCTTTATTCTGATATTTAGGAAAGAAGACCGGTAGATTTATGGATTGATTCATATTGGTTTCTAATGCTATTTTGGGAAGGAAGGAGGGATTGGTCCTGAGGTACACTCTGTCCAGATGAAAAATCAAGTAAGGAGGTTTCACAGAAAGAGCTTGAAGCTCCGAAACTCTTTTCGCTGTAGTAATGGCTACAAGGAATGTTGTTTTCCAGGACAAGTATTTGAGATCCACTGAAGTGGCAGGTTCAAATGATGGAGCAGTCAGGGCTTGAAGAACTAGTGAAAGATCCCAAGGGGGTACGGCTTCTTTTATAGTGGGTCTGAGCAAAAAGGTGCCCTTGAGAAAGGTTTTACACAATTTGGCCGACATCAAGGGCCCTGTGTCATGTCCCACATGGAAATGGGAGATGGCAGCCAATTGTACTTTAACAGTTGAGCAACTAGCGCCTTTACTGAAAAAGTCTGGTTAGGAAGTCTAGTATGGATGGAAGAGGAGCCGTAAAGGGATCTAGATTATGATGCTCTGCCCAGACGGAGAAACGTTTCCATTTACTGCGGCACACTTTCCTGGTGGAAGGTTTATGCGCTGCCATGAGGATGGCTTTGACTGGTAAAGAGATACCGGGAGTCCTAACTAGGAGTGGAACTGGAGGAGCCAAACTGTCAGCTTCACACTGTCCAGATTTGCGGTCGGCAAGCCTGACGGATGGGAGATTAGATCCGGACTGGGATCCAGAATCCAGGGGGGATTCACTAGGTGAGACCACAGGTAAGGGAACCAAATTTGCTGAGGCCAGAATGGGGCAATGAGGATCATCCTGCTCCCCAACTGCGAGGCTTTCTGTAAGAGCTGTAGCATTAGGGGTAGAGGAGGATAGGCATAAAGTAGACCGGGCGGCCAAGCATTCACCAGAGTGTCTCTTGGAGTTTCCACTGGAGGGGGAATCAGAGCGAAGAAATTGTCGCATTTGGTGTTTGAGGGAGAGGCAAAAAGATCACAGCAGGGTTGCCCCCATATTGCGAATATCTGCTTCGCTACTAGTGGGTTGAGAGACCACTCATAAGGGATAAGAAGGGTGCGGCTGAGTTTGTCCGCTAGGATGTTGGCCCGCCCCGGAATGTGCGTTGCAATCAGAAAGCGGTTGGTGGAAATCGCCCATTCCCACACTCTCATGGCTTCGTGGCAGAGAGGGTAAGACCTGGTTCCCCCCTGTTTGTTGATGTACCAGACAACAGACATGTTGTCCGACTGAATTGCAATAGTTCCTACGAGGAGGAGATTCTGAAGTGCTTGCAATGCGTACAGCACCGCTCTCATCTCCAGAATGTTGATAGGCAGGGAGGTCTCTGTATCGTTCCATGTGCCTTGGATGGTCCTGCCTGAATAATGCCCCTCCCCACCCGAGGCGGGAGGCGTCCGTGGTCACCGTGGCAAGAGGGGGAAAGGTGCAGAAGGGTCGGCCTGTATGGAGATCCGGAGCATGAAGCCACTGTAATAGAGCCCTCCTGCAAGCCTTGCTGATAGCGATGGGGTGATGGAGCGGAAAGGACAGAAAGGGCCATTGTATTAGAAGGGTCCACTGCAGTACCCTCATGTTCAGATGGGAGCATGGAAGGAGCGTTATTGCTGCCGCCATGGAGCCCAGCTCCCTCAGGACCAATTCCGCCGGTGGTGCTTCTGACTGAAGGATGGCCCGCACATGAAGTTGCAAATTCCGTAGTCGTTCTGATGTCAGGAAGGCTTGTAGATCTCTGGTGTCTATTCTGGCGGCTATAAATTCTATGACTTGTGTCGGGGCCAGAAAAGATTTGTCGGCATTGATGGTGATGCCTAATTGGGGGGCTAGGCGGAGAAAGAAATCTCTAGCTGAGCAAAGTAGATGCCTTTTTGGGGCGGTCAGGAGCCAGTCGTCCAGGTACGGGAAGACCTGCATTCCCTGGAGTCTCAGGTGGGCCGCTATCACTGCTAACACCTTGGTGAACACCCTGGGGGCTGTGGTGAGGCCAAAGGGAAGGACCCTGAACTGGTAGTGACTGGCTCCCAGCCAGAAGCAGAAAAACCTCCTGGATCATCTGTCCATTAGAATGTGGTAGTACGCATCCTTGAGGTCTATAGAGCACATCCAATCGTTCTCCCTTAAAAGGGGGAGAATAGATTGAAGAGTGACCATTCGGAATTTTTCCTTGGTTACGGAAAGGTTCAAATGGGACAGGTCTAGAATTGGTCTTGAGTCCCCCATCTTTTTTGGCACCATAAAGAACCTGGAGTAGAACCCTAATCCAAGCTGGTCTTGGGGGACGGGCTGGATGGCTCTTTTTTCTAGCTGCTGCTGAATCTCTGTGGCTGCAGCCTCCCTCTGATTGGGTGGTACATCGGGGAGGTTCTTGAATTTGGGGACATGAAGTATTGGAATTTTGTACCCTCTGGATATAATTCGAAGCACCCAGCGGTCTGTCGTGATGGACTCCCATGCCGCTAGGTGCTCTGAGAAGCGCCCCCGACTGCCTCCAGAGTGGAGCAGCTGGGCAACCCTTCAGGGCTGCTGCGTGGGTTGGTCAGAGAAAGGTTCTCTGGACCCAAAGTTCCTCAGAGCCCCTCTGCCCCTGGGGCGGCGTCCTCCCTGTCCTCCTCTGCCACGGAAGGACTGGTTGTCCGGAGCGGGTTGTGAGTGTTGCGATTTCCGGAACCACATCTTCTTCTGACCCTTTTGGTTCTTCGAAAAGGACTGCTGGGGAGCAGAGAACCGGACTCCGATGGCAGACAACGTCTTCCCATCCTTCTCACTCTGGACTAGTGTCTCGCAAACCGTTTTGCCAAACAGGGTAGAACCATCGAAAGGGACGTTCGCAAAGGACGCTTTAAAAGGCTCCGCAAAGTCACAATGCCAGAGCCAGGCCTGATGTCTCATGACTAGGCCCGCTCCGCTAGCTCTAGCGCCTCCCTTGGTGGCGTGGGACAATAGCCGCATAGAGGTATTTGAAATAGATCTCAGAGTGGCCATTCGCGTGGAGTACAACTGTTTGTCCTCTGCCGACATGGACTCAGGCAGGGAGGCAGCATATTCTTTGATAAGATCCCGCTGCATCCTGTTGACATGTGCCACATAGTTCAGAGACCTTACTGAAAAGGTCACTGAACTAAAAACTTGCTTCCCTAAGCGATCCATCGAGCGGGACTCCTTGCTCGGTGGATGCACTGAGGGGCTCTCCTGAGCTAGTTCCCTCTTCATGGCTGCCGCAATCAACATGGCATCTATAAGGGGGGACGTTTGCTCCAGTGTGACCGGTCTGCGGGGGGGGCTCAGTATCCTGTCCGGGCGTTTTGGGACTGGCTCCACGGTGTCCGGGTCCTTCCACGCCCTGGTGGTAATAAGGTCCACCAGGGGGTTGGCCAGAGGGGACACACAAGAGGTAGATGGGCCTGCTTCGAATGCCTCCAGAAACACGGATTCATTGGAGGAAGCCTTGGGGGCAGACCACCCACCTCTGATCCTAAGCATTTCCATGATGTCTCCAAAGGAGACATCCTCAGGGGGTGATCTTGGGGAGCCTTCCCCTTCATCCAAGTCCGTGTCCTCAGTTAAGGACTCAGGGGAGTCCATGTGCCTCCTCCTGCACTTGTGCTTGTGAGGCACTTCCTCGGGTGGGCTGTCCGAGGAGGTCTCGGCAGCAACATCCTGTTCCAATGGAACAACCTGGGACATCAAAGCAGGCTGTCCCTGTGGCCAGGTGATGGAAGCCTGGCCCAGCAGAGAGGGAGTGCAGGGTGGAGCCAAGACAAGGGCCAGGGGTCCAGATGATCTCGACAGAGACCTCTCCACTACATCGAAGGCCAAGGGGAACTGCTCTCCCTGGGGTCCAAGAGCCGACTCCCACTCGGATCTGATGAAGGGATCGGAGCCGGTGCCGAGACCATCGGATCCGAAGGACCAGTGTGCTCCAACCTGGACGGAGCTGAAGGCACACTGAATCCCTCTGATCCGAAGCTCGGCCCACGGCTCCGAGAGGTCAGATCCGACAGACTCGAGGGCAGGGTCAGATCCAAAGTACCAAGTACTGTCGGTGCCAACCCACCCCCGGATCCGACGCTGCCTAGCTCCGAACGCTCCGAACCCGGGTAGCGGGTCAGAGAAGGAGCAATTGGAGCAAAAAAGGGTGTCGAGCTCCCCCCTGAAGTGCGGGGGAGGCAAGAGTACTCCCATCTGCAGCTGGGCCTGGATGAACCTTCGCATCATCCGGTCCAAGTCTGCATCTGACATACTGAAAGTTGATCTCGATGAGGCCACCGAGGCAGGCCTGGAATGCCGCCTCAATGACCTTGATGGAGATCGGGCCTCCTCCTCCTCAGGTCCTGGGGAGAAACAAGGAGATTGGAGCCGAGGAGGAGGAGACCTAGAAGCTGTGGAGGGAGAATCCCGCTTAGCTGGCGGGGCCGAAGCGGAGGCCTCTGCCCGCCGCTTGTGGTGCTTCTCCCTCCGTTTCTCCCTCCTAGCCTCCCTGTCCTCCGGCGCTTTAGTGGGAGTTTGAGTCCTGGCTGGAGGAAGGGGGGCAGGAGTGGCAATGACCACAGCCTGTGGTAGTGCCACGGGAGGAACGGAGGCCGAAGCTGAGTCTGGTGGCAAAGGTCCCGCCAGGACCAGCTTCGACCTCCGCTCTTTCAGTGCCCTGGGGTTGAACACTGCACAAATGGTACAGCCTGAGGAGAGGTGTTCAACCCCAAGGCACCGAATGCACCGAGTGTGGTCATCAGCCGGGGAGAGCTTATGGCCACACTCGGTACATTTTGAAAAAATGGCTTTTGGGGCCTCAGCCATACTTGAGGAAAAAAAACAAGTACTACACAAACACACAGGCCCCAAAACACAAACACACACACACTCACTAACGACCAGCGAAGGGAGGGAAAAAACTATATAAAAAAATATAAAATACAGGGAACCTGACTCTTACACACTTTTTAATGTTAACGATAGAAGAAAATTGAAGAAAATTACACTTAACTGACAGTACTCACTAAGAGCTCAAACATCCAGCCATCCACAAGCACGGCAAACTAGATCTGGGGTCATGGAGGATTGGCAGGGGATTATGGGTGAGGGTAGGAGCTAGGAGCCCTGATCCATTAGCTATGAAACAAGTTGCCGGCTTGGATCCGATATCGGATCCAAGACCCACAGGTTGTTGATAAATGAAGTCCCTACTTCAGATCATTTATTCTCATGAAATCAGATAATTTGCTTGTTTTAATACTAATTTTCCTCATGCTAGACTATTCTTTATCCCAAGTCTTTTTTAGCTGTCAGAGCTGCAAAGTATAGATGATTATAATAAATATGGAAGACATTCCCCCTTAACAGTAGTCAGTATAGAAATCAACAAGCACAAGCAAGCTAACAGCCAAGATAAAAGGTTCACTGGAGCAAAAAATCAATAAATGTCCAAAGAAATATCCAGTAAACCAGCCAACTCTTGAAGAAGCCACTGTCCAGAAAATATTAAACCAAAGCAAGAGTTTATTTTCAGATTGGTAAGCACTTTCGTGATATTGTGTATCACTTCTTCAGACCATATCAAAAATGTAGCAGCAAACAAACCTTATACATACAACAATTAAGAGACATTCTATCAGATCAGAGCATAAAAATAATTATCCAATTACTCAATTTCATCAATTTATGTAAAACACTTAAAATAAAATAAATAAAAATGGTGTATTGCATCTATTTAAACAGGTTCCTATTTTTTAAAACAGGTTTGAGGGGAATCCTATCCATTTGTTTGTCCTTAACCTTATAATCCACCTAGTTTCTGATGCTTCAGTATGGTTACTGATGTCACCCCCTCTCTCATTCACCCTAATTTTTTCAACTATTAAAAATCTAAAATTGTGTGTGTGTGTGTCCTTTACAAGATATATGTTTTGCTAATGCATTTGTAAGGGTGCCATTCCTTATGTGTCTCAAATGCTCCCTGATCCTAAACCTTAATTTCCTGTTAATCTTTCCTACGTAAAATGCAGAATACAAATTACATATAGAAAGATAAACCACATCCGAAGTATTACAGTCAGCAGTTATATCAAAACTAAAAGTTCTGTCAAGATCAGGGTGATCGTATTTTCCTGAGGAATCTATATATTCACATTGATTACAATTTCCACAGGGTATTGTACCCTGTGGGAGACAAACATCTAATGGACCCCTTTCTTTATGGTAGCATAAAAGCCTTTTCAAGGATTTTTTATTTTTAAATAAGAAACTAGGTTTTTCTCCCACTATCCACCTAATATCTGGATTCTGCATCAAAATGGACCAATGCTTCTTAACAATGCTTTCATAACATTTACATCACTGGAAAAATGTTTGGGAAATCGTATCGTACCTTCACCATGCTTAGACATAATACTCCCATCATGTCGCAATGAGAAATAGGGTTTCCATATATCAGCACTCCATGTGGTTGCATTACTCAGAATTTCCATGGTTGCTTGGTCAGTATATTCTCTTTCCTTAAATCAAAGTTCCAATTCAGATAGCTCCCTTCTAAATTCACCATCATCAGCTGTTAGCCTAGATGTTCTTAAAGTTTGGCCCGTTACTATGCTTCTAAATATGCGCTAGGATGCATACTATTTTTGTGAAGTAACATATTTCTGTGACAAGCCTTCCTGTATAGTCTTGTAGACAGACAACCTGTGCTATCCTTAAAAATCTTAACATCTAAGAAGTCAATCTCACTATCTGATGTCTTCATTTCAAACTTTAAATAGTTTGTACTCATCTGTATTTCCATAAAAAAGCTCCTTAAGTCTGTTACATCACCATTCCAAAGCAAAAAAAGGTCATCAACAAAACGCTTGTAAAACACTATTTGTGGCCATCTGCTTTTATCCAAGATGTACCTGTTCTCCCATGTCGCCATAACAAAGTTGGCATAGCTTATTGCACTGGATGTGCCCATTGCTACACCATCCTTTTGTACATATATGTTATGGATTAAATAAATAACATTGTTATTTAAATCCAGCTTGCTAAAGCCTGCTTAACTACCTTCTAATGGTGGGAAATGTGCCTCTCTTATATGAAGCAAATCTTTGTTTTCCTCTTATTACAGACTTTGCTTATTCTAGAGTTTCATTCTAGACATTTATTGATGAATGCATTCTCCACACAACTGTTTGGACAGGTGTAGAATGCAAACTTTATTGATTGGGTCAGCAGGAATCATGGCTGAATTTCTTCAGACCTTCAGATAAGAGTATTATGCTGGCTTTGGAATGTTTGTGTCTTTCAGCTTTTCCCGGCTAGGGATCGCCACAGCGGAAATCCAGTCCGCTAATGATTGGCAGTAGATTTTTACATACTGGCTTGCCAGGCCTAATGTACAACCTTCAATGAAGGAACGCCCATTCCCGCATGTCGCTACACAGAAGACGCTCTAACTGAGAATCAAACGGGCAACTGGCTTTGGAATAATTTCAGAAAATGGTAAAATTATTGAGCAGGATTGTAATACTCATTTTAAGAGAGAAGATGTCAGTATGTTGGGCATACTTGATCAGGGATTAAATTAAATCTATATTAGTGCAAGTGGAGGTAACATTTGTAAGGACAAGATTGGATGTATTATTATCTCCAATGGGAAGTTGCACAATTAAGTCTAGAGACAAAATGGAAGACCTGGTGTGTTTAGATGTATTATTTGTCATATAGGATTTCCAGTAAATGACTGAGGTAGTTAGTCACCCAGGGTTAGTTTATTAGGATTAATAATTAAATAATCAGCTAGTTATAATAGCCATTAGGAGATATCAAGGAGGTCTATAGTGGACAATAATATGTCCATTGGCTTATTTAGTTTGGTCAAAATGCAAAGGTGGTTTTCAGATTTTTTTCATAAAAGATTTGAAATGAAGTAACAGAGGATCACATAAATAATGATACCCTATGCTGTTTCCAGATAGCTTGAATGAGTAATAGCTGCAGTACCCTAGTACAGAGACAGTACTGCCAGTAAATTGAATTGAAACCAAGTTCCATTAACTACATGTGCGTGTGTGTGTGTGTGTGTGTGTGTGTGTGTGTGTGTGTGTGTGTGTGTGTGTGTGTCTGTGTGTCTTTATATATATATATATATATATATATATATATATATATATATATATATATATATACATACATACACACTAGTCCAGGAAGTCCTGAGATCAGAAAGTGTTTTTATTAAAGGCTGAGATTTGATCAGTGCCACCTTAAAGCAATCTCGATCAGAATTTGTTAGATTGTAAAGCCAAAGAGAGCAGCTTTGACTATAAAAAGACAACATGAATGAAGGAAAAGTCTTAGCTGACTTACGAAAGTCCTAAATAAAGTTCTAGGCTATCCGCAGTGAAACAGGGTGACCTGTTAATAATTCTCTCCCATGTTGATACACATTGGATCCCCTTGGAATGACACCAGTTATTTAACTAATTGTTGAAGTCAATATTTTATTTTGGAATTATGACGTCTTTCTCAGAGAAATGCCATTCCTGCCTCAGGAAAATGTATAGAGAAGTGGGTAACTGCAAGGATATATTCATATTTGAGGTAGAAGGAATAAATTGTTCAAATCAAATCTCAAAAGTTGTCACCTGAGCGACATCTGACCTTGACCTCATCTTTACTGAGTCTGATATCCACTACTATGGAATGCTAATATATTACCATGTATGGCCAACCCCTCTGAAGAGCTAATAGCTGTGTTCTTGTAGCCGGAGTAACTGCTCTTTGCTGTGGATAAATGTGTAGGTGAGGATATAAGTACTTTATTTATTTATTTATTGACATTTGCTAACCAGGTTTGTCCAACTGGGCTTGTGGCCCATTTTCAGTGGAGACCTGAGGAGAAAAGCTCCAGTAATACATTTTAAAATAAGTACAATTTTAAACAATATTGATATAATAGCAGTTATAGCAAAACAATTCACATATATTGGGTTACATGCATAAAGTTAAAGTTGCATTAAAAAGAAGCTAAGTAACAATTTTACATTGATATAGTTCAATAGGTCAACAATAAACATTTTTTGTTTGTATAAAATTGTGCAAATGCATAGTAGACACATTGGAGAGAGAGGTGTAATGAGGTACTAAGTATGGTCCTTTTGAGGGTACATAAAGGGAAGGAAGACTAGGTAGGGTCATGGCAAGAGCAGGTTCTGGAATTGAGAAAATAAGCTTTTAGTTCATTTTTAAATTGTGAGGTGTGGGAGACTGAACGTAAGTCAAGGGGAAGTTTGTTCCAAGCATGGGCAAGGGAGTGTTTATAGAGTAGTTTGCCTACTGACCTTTTTAGGTGGTAGATATCAAATAATTGTTGGTTAGAAGTACGGATTGTCCGGGATGGGATGTAGATGGAGACTAATGAAGATAGAGATGGACAGAAGGAGGGTTTATAAAGAATAGAGTGTAGCATATGAAATTTATAAGATAGCAGAAACTGGGGAAGTTCAAGCCATTGAAGAGAGTTCAAAGAAATGCAGTGGTGTGAGTTGTATGGGGAGTTAGTAATGAATCTGGCTATTTTATGGTAAGTCTGTTGCAGTTTGTTTAGAGTGGAGGCCTGGATATTGGTAAGAACTGGGGTGGCGTATAAGAGGGAGGGGAGGAGGAGTGCCTGGCTCTGGGTAAGTCTAGATTCAGGGGTTATGTTAACAAATTGACTAGGTTTGCAATCACATTTTCGAACAGCAGTCACTTGAACTGGGATGGTCAAAAGGCTGTTTTCCAGTTCTCTTAATGATGAACTGAAAATGCTTGAGTCCATAACAGTGAATGCTAGTGTGCATTTGCCGTTGTGAGGTTGATGTTCTGCTTGGAGATTGCACAACAGTGGGGATGGAAAATTTACCCTTTTTCCCACTGTAGTGCAATGTCAGAGTTTGTATATATAAGTAGCAGGGGGTGCGGGCACAGTGTCCCACATGGGGGGTGCAGGTGGACTTGCCCCCTGCAAAACATTGGTTGGAAATCACTGGACTGCAAGGTACATTGGGTAATGCTGACAATGTCGAATATGGATATGTTAACATTACTGTTTTTGTCATTTTGGTTAGGCAATGTTTTTATTTTCAGTATTTTTTTTTCAAGTCATCACTCGACTAAGTGATTTTTCAAAAATGTGATGGCAAACCATTTGTCTAAGTAGCGTCTAGGAGGTTTATGGAGTCATGTCTTTATAACTTCTGCAATAATGAGTCTATGGTTGGGTGGGTATGATACATGGGTAAGCTTCTTACTGATATATGTGGGGTCTAGCAAGATAGCTGCCTAAACTTCATATATTTGTACCTCACACAAGTTCTGATGGATAAGAGTAAAGTATTGTTAGTAAGCATGAAGCAGTTGTAACACTGCTTCTGAGTCCATACTGCAGGTAGACTAGCAACAGATGGAGACAAAGAGGACTGCCATCTCATGTTGTTAGGGACCAGGGATTATTCTGATAAGTAAATAACTGTCTAACCTGGGGAAATACCTCAAGGATGGAATACATGGAGCGCTTAATTAAACAGAAATTTATTTACTGACTACTACCTGGCTTCTACTAATGCTGATCTCACTACAATGGTACACAGATAGATATTAGGTTCATAGGTTCATAAATTAGTACTAGGCTAACTGCCCTTGTGGGCCATTTTTTTAAGTCTAAATTACCCTATGTGTGAATTAAACCCTGCACATTGTATCTGTAAGGTAAACACCTTAATCATTATGCCAACCTTTCTCTCACTGCATTGCAAGCAACAATGTAACAATTCCAAGCTGGTTCCTGAGAAGCAATTCACAGACCCTCTCCCTCAATTAGTAGTCTAGTTACAGATGTTATAAGGATTAGTAGGCTTGCCGTAGTCTTCTCTTGGTAAACGCACTTTAAATTATATTTTTTCTAATCATATATACTTGGGTGTTGCCCTCATACTGTCCTATATTCTTCAGTAATTCTCTATGTTGCTCGCAGCTCCATAGTTTTATTTCTGAAGATAGTTAATGTTATAATTTACACTCGGATTCTTTATAAATACTCCTCGGGATGCAATAAAATCTTTGTTACATGGAGTTTACATATGTGGGTGGTGGTGCACAGCGAGTAGCATTACACAATGAATATTCATGCTGCACGCCTCATTTAAGCAAGGTTTTGTGGTTGTCAACAGTGTTACTGTCCAGGAAATCATGTAAGTGAACTCAGATAGCACTCCTATTTAAATCAGAGAACTGACCATCTGCAGTTTTCCACAGAATGCCAAAATGATTACAAAAGGGTTCACAGATAGCTTTCAGTCTCTTAGGGCAAGACATCTGGACAAAGGCCAACATAATGGTGGGGAAATGACCTAGAAATAGGGATGTATTTGACATATTTGCCCCTTAGAAATGTTCTAGAATAATCAGGGGTTTGTGTTAAGATACATTGGATGAAGGATTTGAAGTATGAAACTCAAATGTGTGTAATATGGAGTCACATCAGTCCTGAGATCATCCCAGTGATATGGCAGAAAGCTACATATTTGATAAGGAATGCATCTGGACATTCTGTGAAAATCTGGACAGTTGTGAGATATGAATGCTAAGTGTATGGTTCAAACACAGTACAGGACAGTTTACTATTGAAAATGCGAACGGGACTTGGGCGACAGTCGGATAGTCGAAAGTATAAGGTCATAAACAAGGATGTCGAAGACAAAATAATCAATCTAGGAACGGTTTTAACATGGGTCGAGGTAGGTGTTCAGTATTATTCCCTACTACAGACATATTCCCTACCTCGACCCATGTTAAAACCGTTCCTAGATTGATTATTATGTCTTCGACATCCGTGTTTATGACCTTATACGTTCGACTATCCAACTGTTGCCCAAGTGCCGTTCGCATTTTCAATAGTAAACCGTACAGGACAGTGTGTCTACAGTGCAGATTATTATGATATCCCATTCCTGGCATTCTGCATTGAAGCCATGTAAATGATCTGTAACACTACATGGATTGCCACGTAAAGCAAACACTCAAGGGAAGTATGTGTATTGAATAGGAACAGTCAGAACTGTAGTAATGAACACAGGGAAAGAGTACAGGAGAAACAATCTAATGTACAGCAGATGAGGGCATATCAATGGAAGTGGTTGTAGCATAGACACCAATCACATATCTATAGGGTTCTGCAGGAACTGCACAATGAAATGTGTTTTATGTGACTGTCACATAAGGTGACATAACAAAGGGAAAGATGTCTGGGTGAGATAAACATTCTTACGTGAATAATGCAGAGGACATCTATCACGGATCTGACATACAATTGGGGCAGAGTGCATATTGTGAAGCTGTGCAAACTGATTTGTCTGAACATCTGAATATGAGTGTAATCTCAGCAGAGGTCTCCAGCAAGTGGGACAAGAGAAAGGCTCATGGACAACATTAAAAGAACCAACCACAATCATAGACAATATCAGAAAAATATCCCCAGTAATCCCATGCCTCTGACATGACATATGTGATTTAGGGGGAGGTTGGTATAATGGTTAAGGTGTTTACCTTACAGAAACATGGTGCAGGGTTTGATCCTTACATGGAGTAATTGGCTAGGCTTAAAATGGCCCATAAGACAGCTAGCCTAGTATGAACTTAGAGTGATCAGAGATGATTCTGCACAAACTCACTTGTACAACTATTATATGTACACCTGGTTTACTATTGAAATGAAGAATGCTCTTTCTTCATTTGATTACAACAGCAAAATATAATGTCAGAAATGACAGCTTATTTCCTACAATATGTTCAACGTCAGTTCTCCGACGCCCACATTCAGTGTAAATCGATATAGCTTTAGGTGACGTCAGTCACCCAAGCAATTCAGCATAAGTTACCGTTAGACTTTCACGTCAATACCACAAGCTGTTTACAGTTTTACAGGGGGGCAAGCCCCCCTGCACCCCCCACACCCCTTACAAACTGTATATACCAACTAACTCTCAGATTACACTACAGTGAGGAAAATGGTAAATTCCCTGTTCTTCACTGTACTGCAGTCTCCTTTCACAGTATTGAACTCAGACTACCGAATCACATTTCACATTCATTATTGTGAATTTGTAGTAGTCTGGTTCAGCATTGTGCCTCTTTGAAACTGTACTTTCAATCACATGCCATTCAATCCCCCGCATGAAGAAATTTCACTAGTAAACTGTACACACTCTATGAGGGTAATCATGCACACTGATCTGGCACTGTAACATCTGCTGGAGGTGTTAGGAGGGACACAACTATATCTGTATACAACATTATGAGCAATACAGGCTATCTGACAGCTGTGCATGGCATATATATATATGTATATATATATATATATATATATATATATATATATATATATATATATATATATATATATATATATAGCTATTTATATAATATAGCTCTCTCCCTCTCTCTCTCTCTCTCTCTCTATATATATATATATATATACATATATATATATATCAATAGATATATATAGATACAGACAGGGGACAGTCCACACTGTCATGAATGCTATCCATTCCATTAATTTTGTCAAATACATATGTATGTAGTTTGTGCATCACCAGAACAGGTAGCACACATGCATCTGATGTACCAACTTAATGGGTGTTTTGCACCATCAGAAAGTCATATTTCTGCCATGAAAAGAATACCTAGGTATGGCCAATAAGCTGAGTGAAAGCTCACTGTGACAAAGGTGGCATACTTCAGTTACACATCAGTTGAAGATGTGTAGAGAGGTAAATGAAAAAGGGTGCATTGAACTCAGTTATTGCTGAGATTAAGGCTTGGAACTATCTAAGTATTATGGCCTATGATGTGGATGTCCTTCACTAACCCAGTACTTGTGTTATATACAAGGGCATGGTCAGCAGTGTGACCACATGCTGGTGGATGTTCTGTGTACCATCTACCCCAGGACACAGGTCTCATACTTATTGGTCTGATTATAGGGTGTGAGTTTTACATTACATTGGATTGGGTGGTTGTTTTCCTGATGTAAGATATTCACCATGTTTTCTTGTCATTGCAGGTAGTGTCATGGCTGTGGCAGCAATCTGTGGCATGTGGTGATACTGTCTGTACTAATATTAGAGTTGGAGTCAATGATTGCCCACAATCTGTAGTCCTTTAGGCACCTGTTTGGACATAGGCTGTATATGCCATCTGTGATGTCAATTACTTAACTTATTACAGCTGAGTGCACCTTCAGTCGTTTCTGCAGTTACCTCCTACTGCTCCTCTAGGCATCAAATATCCTCATATTTGCATTAATAATTCTAAAACCATGCTACATACTAAGTATCAGAATATTTTATTTTGAAACATACATGATGGCAAATACAATTCTATTGATATCTGACCTCTGTCAATGAGTGTTTATTAGAACTGTAAGGAGATAACTTCATTTTTTAAAAGCTCAAGCCACAACCACTGGGAGTTAAAGGTACAATATCAAAAGAGCTGTACTGGAGGGAATGAGTTAAATAATGGACAGGAAAGGTCCGAACAGACAGCCCTGATGTGCAGACCTGATCACTGGACCTGAATTATAGGTCACTTCGCACATTTCAACATAGTGAGATGCCATGTATGTGATACACTGGTCTACCCAGTTGGTGATATAGCTGTTTATGCTCACATCTGACAGTGTTTATTGAATCCCTCAGTATAGAGTTGCATCGAATGCCTTGGCCTGATTAAGTTCCATAAGATGATAGTGTTGTTATCATGCATGCCCTCAATTACCTCTTTGAAGATATCTATCAGATGTAACATATATTATGCAGCATTAACAACTCACATAGGTCTGTTGCACACAGCTGGGATATTACTAGTGTCCATTTAGAAAAGGTCCAAGATGACATGTTGGTCTACTTCACAGCTGAGTAGAGTCAGGATGTATGCATACATGCATGCATCAGCTGTTGTCCTCACCAACTCAGATGGATGCATATTGATGTACACCCTTCTATGGAAACATAGTCCTTGTGAAGGGTGTGTTGAAGTGTGTATTCAATTAGTATCAGAAAGGTATATGTGGTCAGACATACCACACATGATCTGTAATGTTATCATGGCCCATTGATTCTGCATGGTAGGCCTGGATGAAGTTAAAACAGTGCATACTGCCTATGGTGATCTTGGCTAGGGTTTTGGCACAATCCCCCATGCAGATATCATTGAGAAACTCTCCCAACTAGGGATTAAGCCTTATGTCACTAGATGGTTAACCAATTGGCTCACTGACAGAACTAATACTGTCACCACTGGCAAATCCCAGGAATCTGTGCTTGTCCTTTTACTATTTGGAATCTATTTCTTTACAGTTCAGGCTAAAGTATATGACATTTGTCTTATCAGGTTTGCTGATTCTTGCATACTGGGTGCAATCAGTGATTCCACCAATGATGATGACATACTACAGGAGGAGCTAACACAGACAGATGATTGGTGATAAGGCTACATGATCTACAAATAAATGCATAAATGTGTATTTATGTTCTGCTTCTGGAAAGTGGAATTCCATGCCAATTACAGCATTGACAGCAGTCCTGCTATGTTGAAATTCAGTGATGCAAGCACTTGGAACACATGTAGATAGCAGTCTAAACTCTGACCACCAAGTGTCCACATTGGTATTAAAAGCCTATGTTGTGCACATCATAAGTCATGCCATAATATCGAGATCTTAGGATTGTATGACAGCACTTTACTCAAACCTCATCAGAACACTAATAGCGTGCAATGCTCTGTTTTGCATGTACCTCACCACTCATATGCAACAATTGAAGAGATCATAGGGGCTTCTCATCAAGAGAACACATGGCCTACAAAACATGCTATGATGTATGTGGATAGACTGAAAGTCATGTCACTATAATCTGTATTGTACAGAATGAGGTGACTTCTGCCTGGCGACCAGGCCAGTCTCTGACCCTGCCCTGGTGGGAATAGTGCATATCCACAAATCAAATACACCTGATTATATCAGCAGTGTCTGTTGAAGAGAATATTAATAGCAGCACTCCACATGCTGGTATAATAGTCTCTATGTAATATCAAACAAGAGCACAAATACACAAACCCAGTTGACTGCAGTGAGAATAGAACCCTTACCTATCAAAATAGACCAACTAAAGACCTCTATATTTAAGGCAAGCACCACAGCGGAATTCTGACTTGGAGTGTCTCAGACAACACATTATAGCTGATGACAACAGCAGTGTCTGTTGAGAAGAATATGGCAATGACAGTGTCCTACATGCTGGTCTTAATGCTCTCTGTAATATCAAGAAAGAGCATACACACACACACACACACACACACACACACACACACACACACACACACACACACACACAGCTGACTGTAGTGAACACACACACCCAATTGACTGCAGGGAGAATAGAATCCCTACTTATCTAAGTACACAAACTACAAAAGCCAGTGCTTTATGCAAGCACCACAGCACAAGTCTGACTTTTACATGACTGCAGGTCAACTTATAGTGGATGACATCAGCAGGCCATGTTGGAAGGCCTGGATGAAATTGATGTGTGCATGTGCAAGAATCAAATTACTGTCAGTTGAAGGTAATGGAGCAGTAACTGTAGGACACACACTTCTGCTCTTCTGTATAGGCACACCCACCCACTCCCAATTGACTGCAGTGAGAACAGAACCCCTAACTAAGTACACAAACTACAGAACTCAGTACTTTACGAAAGCACAAGTCTGAATTTTACAAGACTGCAGGTCAGCCTATAGTGGATAACATCAACAGGCCATGTTGAAGAGAAGATGTTGGGGGGGCCTGATTAGGTTCCTAACTTCATAGCTTCATAGGAGGTTACTAGTCTAATGGCAGTAGGGTTTTTACAAACCTGGCTGTATAAAAACACAAGTACCCTTATTAAACATAGTTAGATAATCATTGTTAGCAGAATGATTTTGTGATCAGCACTGATTAGCCCTGTTCATGAGTGACATAGGTTGCACCCCAGTGGTGAATTTATTATCACCCATCCAGCTGTCAATGTTGTGCTTGAATAGGGTCATTGAGGATTACTGCTTCACATGGAATGGGAGCCTATTACAGAGGAGAGTCAATTGCAGGGAGATATATCTGTCTCACCAGCATGTTCTGTTTATGTCACAGCCTAGGTTGAGATCACTGGAGCAAGTTATTCTTGTCCCAATTAATTTGAAGATGTCCAGCATTTCCAGTAGTGCAGAGTCTAATACTGCTCTGTAGGCCAGGCATAGGTTAGCTCTCAGCAGACTGTGCAATATTGAGTACAGTGACAGGTCTTTCAGTCTTTCCATGTATGTCATGTTTTGGAGGTCCTGGATTCTCCTGGTCACAATCCTTTGTGTTTTCTCCAGTTGCTGCAGATGTCTGGTAAGGTACACACAGAAGGGAGCATTGTACTCAATTAGTAGTCTGATAAGGAGTACAGCAGAGCAATGACCTCCCTGGTCTTAGATGTGATGGCCTAATTTATGAGGTGCACAGTGCAGAATGTCTGGACTATGAACACATAGTGATTGATGTGTAGAGTGCTATCAACATATGTTCCCTAGTCTTACAACATTGTCTTTGAGTTTAGAGGAGTGCTATGTACAGTATGTCATAATTAGCAAGGGGAATTAATTGACAAAGGGAACAATGAGGCGTTTTTGCTTTAAGGTTTAGTTTGTGTGTTTGGCACCAATCATTTGTCTGTGTCAGCCTCTTCTGTAATATGTTTCCATCACTGGGGAACTCTACATGACTTCATCCAGTTGACAGTTATCTGCAAACTTGGTAAACCACATGTCTTCTACTTTTTGTCTGGGCTTCAGAATAATAGTTTCCAAATAGATGAGGGCCCATCACAGATCCCTGTAGTATTACTCTGGTAAGTGCTCTAGTGGTGGCTGATGTACTGGATTGCTTGATGTCTCCTCCTCCTATTGACAATGAGGGAGAGCAGCTTCTCCATCCAGCATAGGTGTATACCAAAGATGCCTTGTATGACCCTGCACACCATCCCTGGCAACTCATTGCAGGTGATGAAATCTCCAGCCCTGCCATTGCTCCTGAAGGGTACCACTGCACTAGCTTCCAGGGCAGGACTACAGGTAGTGCAGGAGCAGCAGAGGCAGTGATGCCAGATTGTCTCCCAGATGTGCTAGGCAACAGTGCTGGAGATGGTAATGTGGGGCAGGCTAACCCATTGTGGCTGGCCTATCTCATGCTGTGGAGCATTCAGTGGTGTGGTACATATGGATACATTTTGATAATACATAATAGAAAACAGAGAGATAAGAGTTGAGGTGAGAGAATAAAAGAGATAAAATTAGCACCATCATGTGTGACAAACACCGCATTAATACAATTACACAACTTTTAAGTATACCTCCAAACAAATACATACTATACTACAGATTGCTGAAAGTAATCATTGAAATGTCCATATATTGCACATATGCATGTTCCAGTTATAAAGATTACAGTTTACAGTATGGCATTTGTGTCATTCATATAGTTTTTAATTTAATGTAAATATTATTGAAGCAATAACAGTATTGTATAGTTGTCAGTTATACTATTGGAGCCCACATCATCTGACTACAGTCTAGCATTAGACTCTTACAACTGATTTGAGGTATGACTAATGCATGCATACTTACTTTTACAGTTCAGATATGCATGCTCAATTTGATATGACTCTATAAAATACCAAAAAAAGCTATCTTCAACTTTTAATTCTACAATAATACTTCTCATCTGCTGCATACATACCACTTGCTTCCCTCAGTTTCTCCAATTGAGCAACATGAGCCTGCACATTAAACTCTTGTTGCTTGGCATGCATACAAGTCTTGAGTATATTAAACTTTCTAAGTCTTACAAGTATCCTCTTAATTTCATACTAACACAGAGTGGGATGTCTGATGTCCACAGTCTCTAATTCCTCCAAACAATGGTTGGCAAAATCCATTTTTCTCCTGTGTAGGTCATTAAAATTATACCTACATTGCTCTCCAGTGTGTAGGATACCAGTGGCACTGAGTACAGTATATGCAAACTTGTTTTACACCTCAGACTTTTACTGGAAGCCAGAATAATCCCCCTGCAGAAGCCTTTGATTGTGGTGCTTTACCAGAAGTCCAAAAAATATCCTGGACTCCTGGAAACCTTACCTCTGTGCCCTAATCTTTGCACCTTCCCCACTAATGATGGCTATCTCTACCAGCAGAACTAGAGCATAGGAGACTGATGCTTTCCCATCAGCAACAGTTCTCTCTTTTACTTGTAGTGCACAAACCCAAGCAATGCATTTGCTTGATGTTAAGTGAAGAACAGCAGTGCCAAGCAATGAGGAATGAAATAATTGCAACTGGAAGGCTAATCTTATATTTGGCCTTAGTTTTTTTTTTTTTCAAAAAACTTTTTTAGTTTTTAGATATGCAATCTACAAGAAAAAAAGGCAAAAATATAATTAGCAACAATGGATATAACAATAATTACATGGAATTAAATGATTAATAATTACTACAAAAGGAAGCTTAAAACTATGTATACTATATACAATAGAAGTCACACCTATTGGGATAAGGTTTCATAACAAGAAAAAGAAGATGAAAGTGGAAACATAAGAGTATTAACATATGCAGGAGAAGAATGGAGTCTCCCTGTCAATATTAACTAAATTGCAAATGAATGCTTGAAAAAAATGCTGGAAAATTTAGACTGTATTGTTGTTGTGATAACTTACTACAGGAGCCTATAAGATTGGGCTGGACTAATGTTGGCTTTTAATTCTTCAGAATTAAGTCCAGCAAGTATCCACAGTATTTTTGGTAGTATTCCTTTTGTTTTATAGAAGTGTTTACCAGTTTATGAGAGGATATGAATATAATTGCAAGATTTTGAAAATCTTCCCATGAGATTATGGATTTATCAATCCAGTTCATAGTTATGTAGTATTTAATGAGGGCACACATAGTGATGAGAATGTGATTTAGAATTTTGGGAAGATTAGTTGTAGTGATATGTAAGATTCCTGTTTCCCACGAGAAGGTGGATTTTTCATAGCCTATTTTTTCTAATTTTACTCTTAAGGAATACCATAGGTTGTAAACTCTTTTACAGCTCCAGAAAACATGCAAAGTGGAAGCTTTTTGATTTGGGCAATAGGGGCAATATGGTGAATATTTGGGACTGAATTTACTTAGAATTGATGGTGTGTAGTAAGTGTTATTGTTAATCATGATTTGGGTGTAAATTAAATGCTTGAAAGGAATTAGCTTGATCGTATTCTCAATAGCCAGTCTTATTTTCAGAAGAAATAGCTTGACTTTTCTCTTGTCAATAGGTTGAGAAGAGGAGAGCATTCTAGGATTTTATGTTTGAGACTAGTTTATATGTCTTGGAGACCATTTTATTCTTAATAGCTAGCATTTTGAGAATCAAGGTGGCAGATTTAATATCTTGGTGATCAATTTTAATAGAATATAATTTGTTTTTTAACAAATAAATGAGTGGTCTAAGAATAATATATTTCTTTGGAAGCTCGTGTTTCTGTCTTAGTTCTGTTATATTGCAGTCTTGCCATTTGTATAGTTCCCAGACTGTGATGTCTTTAATGTGAGGGACATTTGCTAAGTTTATTGCTTGGTTGTTAATTAATAAATTGGGATTAAGGAGGACATGTTGAATAAAATCATGAGTATTGGAGAGCTGTATTGATTTGAACAGATTTTGTAAGGTAAGGCTTATATGTTTGATAAGAGGATGTAGTTTCATTGTGAAATAGTCTTTTGGGTTTAGAAACGGGAGACATTTTGGATTAATATCAAGAGATTTAATCTGGTTGTACCACATTTTGATCCATTGAGGTGTCCAGCAGCTCAGATTAGGATCATAATTGACTATTTGGGCCAGTCTGCTTGAAGTAATTACATTGTAATAACGTTTAAAATCTGGAAAACCCAGCTCTCCTTTATCTTTTGATAAAGAAAGTTTGTCATATTTTATTCTAACAGATTTAAGGTGCCACATGAATTTGGATAACGCCTTTTCTACATTTGTGAACATTTTTTGTGGGATGATCGAGTAGCATTTCACTGAAAGAGGATTTTTGGAAGGGCATTCATTTTAACCACACTAGCTTTTGATAATAAGGACAGATTAATGTTTCTCCATCTGTTGATGTGACTTTCATTATTTGACCATGTGTATAATAAATTGTTCTTAAGGGTCTCACTAAAGTTGGGAGTATAGTTTATGCCTAGGTATTTTAGGTGGTATTTGGGTTTAATCTCAATATTAGGGAAGTAGAATTCTTTATGGCCTAGGGGATTTAAAGGGAATATATATGATTTATTTGTATTTAATTTGTAATTGAATATATTAAAATGCATTTCTAGTGAGTTTAGTACTTTTTGGAGATCGGTATTCGGAAGTTCAAAGTACAAGTTTAGATCCTCAGCAAAGGCAGAGTATAAAAGTTTTACATATAAGAGTTTAGGTATGCGATGGTAGTTTTTTGGGGATATAAATAAAAGCAATCATTCCAGATAGAGATTAAAAAGGTAGGGAAGAAACGGGGCATCCTTGTCTTGTTCCATTTGATATAGCAATATGGTTGGATTTTAATTTGTTGATGTATATGGTAGTGGAGGCTTTTTGGTAGAGTACTTTAATTATGTCAATGAATTCTTGAGGGATTCCAAAAGATGGTAAAACACTGAATAAGAAGTTTAGGTCTACTCTGTTGAATGCTTTACTTGCATTGACAGTAAGGGCATATTTGGGATACTTATCGCTACCTAGAAGTCTTATGATGGTATCCAAGAGAAGAGCATCATATATTTTCTATTCTGCATAAAGCCCATTTGCTCATTTGAGATTATGGAGGGGAGTATGTTTTTCAGTTTGCTTGCAGTAATGTGAGTTAGAATCTTAAAGTCCATATTGATGAGGGCAATTTGGTCTATAGCTGGGTGGGTCTAAGGGATCTGAGTTTGGTTTGAGAATTAGGATGTTTTTTGAGTTATTTAGATATCTGTCAGTAATGCTTAGTGAATGATATAATTTAATATTTTTAATAAAATTTCTGCGATAGGATCGGATAATTTTTTGTAAAATTCTGCAGCGTATCCATCTGGGCCGGGGGCTTTACCCAATCTGAGTTTATTAATCACAAGTTTTATTTCTTCTAAGCAGAAGGGTGATTTTAGAGAGTTCTTTTGGGAGTCACTGAGTTGAGAGAATTTAAGCATATGTATAAACATATTGAATTTGTCCCTAGAATGTGAATTTTGGAGATTATATAAGCTTTGGTAGATATCTTCAAATGTATCTAAAATGTCTTGATCTTTATGTTTTAGTAATCCTTTATATTTGATTTCTCTAATCTTAGGAGGCCCATTTTTGATATTGATTAACCTGGCAAGAATTTTAGAGGGGGGTTGTGTCCACTCTGAGTATTGGTAGAGTGATCTCATTTCTATAAGTGAGAGTTTTTTTTAGGTAAAGGTTGTGCAATTGTTTTTGTAAGTTGGCCATTGTTTCTTCAAGAGATCTTGAGTAATTATGTTGAAGTTCTATTTCAATATTCTTAATTTGAGTTTCCAGTTTGGATTTAAGATTGTTGTGTTTTTTTCTTATACCAAGAGGATTTTTGGTTAATGAGACCTCTTATGACGGATTTAGTAGCAGTCCATTGCACATCATAGGGGATTTGCGTCAACATAAGCTCATTGTCAAGTTGGGCAAGGATGACATTTATTTCTTGTATTACTTCTATTTGAATAATGTAAGAATTGAAGGTCCAGTTGTTGAATAATGATGATCTTAGGTTAGAAGTTGAAATGTTGATAGAGATATTGATTTTGGAATGGTCAGAAATATGTATTGGGTAGACCTTATAGTTTAGTTTATAATGGGTGGTAGTTTGGAAAATTAAAAAGGCATCGATTCTTGACCAGGATTTGTGTCTAGTTGAAAAGGAGGTGAATCTAGGTATTGAGTTATCATGCTGAAATCTTAAGTAAGGGTCTATTAGAACAAGGGTGTTCTGTAATTCTTCTAGTGCTAACGTAGTATGTTTAGATTGCCTAGTTTCCCTGTGTGATCTATCTTTGTCTGGGCTGAGCAAAGCATTCCAATCACCTCCTATGATGCATAAATGGTTTTGATAATTTGCTAAGATATTGAAAATATCATAAATAAATGATACTGGTTAGAGCAGGGAGTATATACATTTACAAAAAGTAAAGGTTTATTTAGCATAGGTAATTAAACACCATCTTCCATTAGGATCACTTTTGGTGGAGGTGATCTCCCCCCTTGAAAAGATTTATTTATTATAATTGCTACCCCACTAGATGAGTCATAACCAGCAGCAATTCTTTGCTTCACCCATTTTCTATTTCTATCATTATTCCAAAGCTCTTTAGTCATATGGGTCTCTTGTAAATGTGCTATATTACATTTATTTTGGAATGTGAAGTGCATAATTAAATTTATTTATCTGTGTGTCCCTTAATATTCCACAAATCAATTGTAATCATTATCATAATCTAAATTTGTTTTATGAGTGTTAGCTTAGACTTGTAAGAATGCATGTGTGTACTTAAAACTATAAGATTTGGAGATAATTTTAGTAAGGTGGCTTTTAAACCCTTAAACCCTATACAGGTGCCTAACCAACCATCCCTTTGAAAGAATATGTATATGTTTGTTGTATTATGGGAAGTTGTTAGATTTAGGCCTGAGGTGAAAGAAGTGTGTGACAGAGGGATAAAAAAACTACCTAGCTTGTTCCAAATGTGGACAAACATCAGCTATACACAGTGCTTAACTCCTCCTATTGACTGCTAATAGTTAATCGAAGGTTGTATCTAACTTCCTACCATATCAATAACAACAAGGATATCTTGCTGAAGAAAGATAGACAGAAGGATTATTAGTAATACCATCAGTTAAAACAGGCATATCTTGAAAACAATAATAAAATTGTCATAATTAAGTCAAAAGCTGTAATAAAAGAGGCATATCAGAACAACCTCAAAACACTACAAAAGGAGTTGCTACCTAAGTATTAGTGATCCACTCAAATGACCAAGTCTATCTGTAGATCCATAAGTGACTGTGAAGTTATCAAAGGTTATTTCCAGCACTTGGAGGTTTCTCTTATATAGGTAGCAGAACTTGAATTTTGATCATTAATATATATCAAAAACATTTGACTGTAGAGCTAATGATTTTTCCCTGCTCCCTTTTGCATTTTTCTCTTTTTCCCTTCCTTCCCTCCTCCCATCCCCCTCAAGCATTGAACAAGAACTGTGTTAACAACAAAAGTAAGCTACAATTATAGCATAATAACACTAAGAAATGAGCTAGAGAGAGTTCACCAATTACGATGCACTGACATCCATGCTAGCATCCAGTTCTGAGCAAGATAAGTACATGTTAGTAGGTTTTTGCTGTTTAAAAGTAACTCAGCTGAGTTTAGCAACTAGATATAATAATTCCAGTCAGCATTTAAATATGTGAAGTTTCTTGCACATACTGAAATTTAGCAAAATGGATAAATTCATCCCCTAAAATGCTGTATGTTATCGTATCACTAGTGCAGAGAATCCTGGGATGTAACGGGTCATCATACCACTTGCACCACTGACCATTCTTCAAAGTGGTAGCATGTTCATCACACATTCCTTTGTCAGAAGGTCACAGTTGAGTGCAGAGAACAGGAAGTGATTTAAGTCTGAGTGCAGAAGATGAAGGGGGGGGGGTTGTCCATGCGCCTGACATCAAAGTTACCATGTGAATGGAATTTTATAATGGTACTGGTAATAGAAAATCATTTTTCGGGGATAAAAAAACATTTAGAATGAAATATAAGAGAGAATTCCTCCTGAGAAACAGAAAGAGATATAATTCAACATTAAAGCGACTATGGAGGGTAAGATTTTTCATGCAGGGTTGTGCTTGAAAATGCAAAGGAATACAGTTCTTGCTTCCACGGGGGTTTCAATTTGAATCTTGGTGCCATTGTGATGGAAAATTAAGGTAGCTAGGTATTTCATTTGAAAGCATATTTTATTTTCCACCAAGTAAGTACAACATTTTGAGATGTTTTGTCATTTCAGCTTAATTTCCAAGGGTACGTCTTGTAAGATGATGATTTTACGGCCCTTCCAAGAAATGTTTTGTTTAGCTTTAAAGGCCGCAAGGATGCTTTGGGCATGAGCTGAATTTAAAAGTCTGACATAAATTTGTCTTGGATTATCTGTGATTTGAGTGCATCGGAGTGATCTGTGGGCTCTTTCTATGATTATATCTTTCAATAGCTCTTTATTATCATCCAGTAATAAGTTAAAAAACTATTTCATTATTGTAGTGATTTGAGTATTGTCAAACGATTCAGGGATACCTCTCATAATGATGTTTTTGCGACAACTTCTTTCTTTAAGATCTAACATTTTTTGTTGTAAATCCTTAATGGAGGGTTAAATTGTAGATTTTGTTTTATGTTTTGAATTTTTATCTCATGGTCCAAGGTTTTGGCCTCATTTTGTTCTAAGCGTGTCATTATTTTATCTAAGTTAGTACCAAATGAAACAAGTTTGTAAGAGAAGCCTTGAATTTCTGTTTGTAATGTTTGCAGTGTTGTTTTGAGGTCTTCAATAGTAAGGGTTTGATCCTGTTTTGCCCTCAGGGATGATTTGAGATTTGTTCAGGTTTGTTTGTTTTCTGTCTTTTAGATAAGGTATCCTTTTCTGGCGAGGCTATCTGGGACAGCTTGGTTTTAGTAATCTGGGTTTCCATTTGTTCCATTTGATTAACCATTTCACTTTAATAAACATATTGCTTGGAGAAGTATGTTTTTATGAGAATTCAAGTTTTTAAGACTGTAAAGTCCTTATGATCTGTTCTTTTGATCTATTAATTCCTTGTTTTCTTGTTTAGGCCTTCGTTAGAAAAATAATGTAGATACCATGTGGCTCCGGCTCCTGTATCCTGGAAGTAAAATATTTAAGTGGAAAGAACTTTTATGAGTGAAATACTGAGTGGGAAAGGTTTAATATATTTCCCTTTCTCAGTCTCTGCAACTGTAGTATATTTTCCTTGCAGGATATGTTGGCAAAAGGTCAGATTGAAGTTATAGTCTAAGGAGCAGCACAGCTCATGTGTTCTCAGACCATCCACCATTTTAGAATCATATTTGGCCTTAGTTTGAGAGCTGTCTGTTGATGTAGCCTGGAAATATATATTGGAAATTGGAAGGTAACTGATAGGTGGGTTAAGTTTGCAGGTATGCACTGTAGGCATACATGTAATGACTCGGCACATTTTTTTACATTTATACACTGACTGTGACTGCCTCCACTGTGTTTTCAATTTAATGGATTGTATGACTAACACCCTGGAATGAGGGGTGTCTGTGGTGGAATGAGCATTGTCTGTAATGGGACATCTGCTGAGAGGAGACTGGCATCCTCGTGGGTGTAGGTCAACATCATTTGCTGTTATCCAATGTTGCCATGCCTAATCACACTCCCATAGTGGCAGGTACTTCCACTGCTCTGTCACTGGAGAGCTGTCCAACCTCAGACGTGGCAGGCTATGGGGTCATAATCCTGTGCATTCTCATGAAGGTGCCTCATACAGCACACATCAGTTATGCACAGGTAGCAGCATTGCATCTGAACATGGGAGTGGACATCCCAGTGTAACTCCTGACAGAGCCAGTTCTCGTGGTCTGGGATGACAATAATGAACTGCCACCTCTATCATGCAGGGGTCATACCTGTCCAACATACCAAGACACAGAGCTAGCACAGACCTTGGCTGTGTTCATACAGACACTCACATCAATTTCACCTAGAGGACCCCTGCAGACACACACAACAGTTACATGGTTCAGCTGTGCAGCTTAAAACTCATATTGTCTCACTGGCCATTTGTTTTTTTTTTTTTATCTAAATGTCTGCCTGCTTTTCTTTCTTGCTCACACACACTCACCAACCTTTTGTGTCAGCAATGGCTTCCTATCCCCACACACAATACTCTCTGACAACTGTGCCATAGCCCTCTTTTGAATCTTTTGGATTCAGGGATGCATAAGGTTTGTGTCTGATGCTCAGGGTGCATAACTGACTTAGTGCTTAGTATATCTGCATTTATGACATCGAACTGGTAATTGCATCTTTGAATTATTTTGGTTTTACAAAGTTAGACAGTTGATAGCATCAACATTTCCCAACTTTATTGTGAATGATCTTGTGAGGGTTGTGAAGTCTGAAACTGCAATGTGTAGCATTACTTTCTAACTTTTCTCTTTAATGATTTTCCACTATAAATGTATGTTGCTAAACTGAGGGCTTGCAGTGACCATCACTACATTTGAGAGGTATGACTGTGTGAATCATTGATGCCTGAGGCCTACTACTTAATAATGGACACATAAATCAAATAAATTTCTGCTGTCACATGTTGACATCATTTCTGTACAAATCTCCCACCTCTTAGCTGGTTATGCTACCAAGTAACACAATGCAAGGATATGCCACTCATTCATATTATTACCCAATACACTCCAGGTCCAATACTTACCTTGTAATGGAACAGTTTTATTTCAGGGCTGACTCTGTCTGATGCAAGCGATACACAGCTGATACCATGGGGAAGTAAAGATTGTGAAAGTTGCCTGATATCAATGTTAGTACATGTATGTGTGTAGGAGGAAGGTTTTAGGCCCTTAGGTGGTGAGTGTGTGCGCTATGCATTGTCTTTTAGCCAATGTGAGGACATATTGAGCATGCCTTTGTCTGACTACACCCACAACCGCTGCTGGTTCCCCCTCTGACTCCTGATCTGCATATGGCTGTGGTGACTTTGTCATTTGTGGTGGGATGTGTGCTGCTTCCCCTTGTTGATCCTGCTGAAGCTGTTTTCTCAGGACAATGTTGTGTGGCATGGCACATTCTGTGAATATTTCAGTACATATCCATGGACTGTACTGCAGAGCTCCTCCAGATGTATCTAGGTACTGGAACCATGACTTCAGCATCCCAAACACACACTTTATGATATTTCTGGTTTCAGTTTGTGCCTCATTATTGTGTTCTTCAGTGGGTGTGTGTGCATTTCTGATTGGTGTTATCAGCCACAGTTTCAGTACATAGCCTACATCCCCCATTAACTGACCCTATGGGCTATCCCCCCTAGTGAACATCTAATACAGATGGGAAGTGTAAAAATTAAAAAATTACACCTCATAGGTAAAGTAGATTGTACCAAGTTTAAAATAAATGTAAAAGAAAAAGTAAAATCGGCACCACGGCACTCAATAAAACAAAGAAAGTTTATTGACTTACTCCTACTAGTTTAAAAACTTTTCCAGGTAGGTTACTTCAGGCAAATGGTGAATCAAGAAGAACAAAGCATTTACATACACATCTAAATTAATTAACTAAAATCATGTGATCAGCAAATTTAAAGTAGCATACACTTAAACAGACCTAGTGAAGAAGAAATGGAAAATAGCATATACATAAAGTGCTTTAGTGCATTGGCTCAAAGTAGTTTATATTTAAAAGCCATTTATAATGTCAAAAGTGAAAATACAAACACTCTTAAATATCACTTAAAAGAAATATAATCTGATTTTATTATGTTTCCCCTTTAGAAGTGGTTAATGGTAAAATTGTCATTTAAACCAAGGGGTAATTGTGCCTTGAAGTGTATGATCCATTTATTTTCTAATACTTCTGTATAGTTTTTAATGTTCCCTCCTCCAGCATTTTTTGGAACAACTTGCAATATGAAAAAGCTGAATTCATGTGAAGTATTAGTATCTTTAACATGCTTATAAAGTGCATTTGTATTTATTTGTTTCAGTGTATCAGAGAGATGTTCACAGATCTTATCCTTAAGTCTTATATTAGTTCAACTATATGGAAGGCATTGCATGAATTACAAACTGCCATATATATGATATTCTTAGTGTTACATGTTCCATAGGTCCTCAACTGAAATTCTATTTGTTTAACTGGATGAATAAAGCATGTTTGAGAACAAATATATTTACAAAACTGGCAATTGTTACATTTACGAGTTCCTTTTTTTGGCTGTAATTAATTCATTAATATATTTTTCTTTGTCTTTATAGCACAAGATATTTTTAAGATTATTAGATCTCCTATAACCAAAGCTAAAATTTCAATTGTTATGTCTTTAAAAACTGGAATGTATTTTAACATAAACCAATGTTTCTTAATAATCTCTTTTATTTTATTTATGTTGGTTTCATATGTAAAATACATCTAAAATGTGCAAAATTCTTTATGGGATTAGATGTATCTGTTTGACTAGACTTTTTTTGAGAAGGTAGGCCTTAATGAGTATTGTCTTTTAGTTTGCATGTCTCTCTTTAGCCTATCTATAACTTGTTCATTATATCCTCTATTAAAATCATTAGCCCTGTTTTCGTAGGTTCATAGGTGCATACAAAGCTAATGACCCTGAAGCCTTTACAAGCCCAGCTCATAGAAGTGCCCTGGCATCGTGCCGCCCGATGTTAGTTCCCAGGTAGTTTCAAGTTGCATATCCATATTCTGTTTGTTTGTATTTAACCTAGCTACCCTTGAGAATTGGTTTCTGATTATATTTTTAAAATGTGTAGAGGGTGTATACTTTGTTTATGTAGATATGTGTTTATCTTGACAGTTTTTTTTTAAAGTGTGGTTTCTATTTTTCCAATAGTAGCTTTATATAACCGTATATAAAAAGTCTATCTGAGAAAAGTGAAGAGTATGTTTAAACTTCAGAAAGTTAGTTGTCGAATGTAAGTATGACAAAAAAATCATTAAATAATGTTAAAGAGCCTTTCCATATTAAAAACAAGTCATCTACAAAACATCTATAAAACATAACATTATTATAAAAAATACATTCTTGCTTTCTGATAAAATGAAATCCAACTCCCATTTGTTCATAACTAAGTTGGGATAACTATTAGCAATGGGAGTTCCTGTGGCTAGAGCTTTGCATTGCTTACAAATATTTTCATGGAACAAAAACACATTATTAACAAGAACTGTCACTCGTTCTTCTCTAACATAGATGACGAGCAGGTGGAGTAGTTCATTTAGATGCTTTATTACATAGAAACTCATCAGGATGGATAGCAGCATCATAAAATATAAACAAACTGATTAATAGACAGAACTTAGGCATAGGTCAGCTCTCAACAGCTTACTACAAAATGTCATTCAGGCTCGCCTGTGCTCAGCATTTATAAATTTGTGCAAGCCCTTAGATAGCTTCTTAAAGATACATACACACACATTGATCTACATCCTCCCACTTAAAAAGATTGTTTTAGTTGAAAATAACACTGGAGTTAAAATGCATTACTTTAGACATTAGAAACAATATTCATGTCCAAGTTGTCTTGTATTTATAATATGGTCTGGAGATGCAACTGGATCTGCTAACAAAACAATCTGGACTGTGTTTATTGACAGGGACAGTCTTTGGTGAACCAGTAATACCAGGAAATTCTGGATTCATCACAGGAATGTGAACATTCTCTGGAACTTCCTCTGAACTGGAACACTGGATAACTCACTCTGAGATAAAGAGTCTTTCTCACAGACTACGTGCTCTGGTATAGGTTTGGACACCAACATCTGATACTACCTAAACTCTACTCCTTGTGATTTCACAATGTACAATCTTGGCTTTGTGCAAGTATTCTTCACAACTCCAATTTGATCATACCTTTTGGACATTTGCATCCTTACCACTTCTTCTTATAATGGATTGAGCGGTTTGCTGCTCTTATCGTAGTAGCACTTCTGGATTAAATGTTTCGTCAACAGATTGATTTTCACTGACCTGTTGTTCTTGACACATGGAACCAACAATTGACTACTGATTGGTAACATGGTTCTGTTTTTTCTCGACAGCCATCTCTGTGTAGGTGAACCAAGATGTTTATCAAAAGGAATATATCTGAGATTCAAGAGTTTCAGTAAAACATCACTAGTGTGTCATTTTAACTTCTCTAGTAACTGTTTTGCACTTTGAACTGCATCTTCTGCCCAACCATTTGTCTATGGATACTCTGGGCTTCTCGTGACTTGAGTAAAGTCCCATTCTTAGGCAAATCTTTTGAACTGTTGGCTTGTAAACTATGTGCCATTGTCACAAATAAATTTGGTGGATTGCCATGGATTGCAAAATGATGCTTCATCTTACAGGCTGGTGTTAGCATTTTGGGGGTCCCCAGCAAATGTCAAGTTGGGGGCCCCCTGGCCACTTTCAGTCTAAGTATCACCTTGTCACTGCCACTACGTCTAGCCATCTTTTTAGTTCATGCTGCAGGCTTTTAGGAGTAGTACACACAGACTGACCTGTAGCTACAATTATCTTATTACAACAGGCATACATACCACACTATGTTGGCCCATCTCACAAAGGGACATTTACAGTTACTGCCATTTAGGTGTAACAAGGATACATTACAACAACTCTATGTACAGGACAGAACTAATATGCAATGGAACCCTAGGCACTGGTTACTGTTTCAGCCCCCGCCAAAAAAAAAAAAACAAAAAACAAAAAACAAAACACACACACCCTCCAGAGTTCCCCTCTGTTTTCCCCATGTTGGGATTCCCACTTATGCACATTACATTTTTTCTTCCATTTCTCACCTTTTACCTTTTTTCTTCAGCTTTTTCAAGAAGCCATAACTTTATATATGCTCTAAAGTGCTTTTTAAGTTTATATTTTTTCTTTTTACCCAATGATGGCTTGAACAGAAATGATGATTAAGGAAAGACATTCAATGTTGCTTATCAGCTTTAGTTTTCCTTCTGTCTTTTCAATATACTTTCTTGACCAAGTCAGCATAGTAATAACCATTTAGGAAATAACTCCATTAAGCCACTGCCCCCAGAAGCTAGAGCATTTCCCAACCATTTAATCCAAAAGTGTCCTAAACAAAAATTGTGAGTAAGAAAAAAGAATTTCAGTCTTTTTTTCTTTCAATAAAGACATAAGTTGTACACAAGACTTAAAATTCAAAGCTGACAAAAATAGGAGCTCCAAGTAAATTAAAAAGTCAGTTGTGAGGATACACAGATCCTGTATGGGAATACTGCCTGCATCACTAATCCTCCCAAAAAGACAGTCACTGCCTATGCAACCCTCTGGTGTTAGATTAGGATGAAAGCAGAGGTTAAAATGGCCACAGTCATGTATTTCAAGTGAGTGCTGAAATACATATATATATAGCATGCCTACTAACTCCTAGATCCTAACCCCAAAGGCAACCAGCTGTATATGTGTCTGATGTTTGATTGTGAGGAAAGTGAAAATAAATAATGACTGCAATAATGTATTCTACTTTGCTGCTACCGGGCAGTACACTGCCCCTACAGGAGCTAACATAACTTTCTTTGTATACCTCTGAGGTCTGTTAGAAAAGTAAAGGAAATGATGACTACACAATCCTCAGCACCCACATAACTTATGGTAAATGTCTGTACACAAACATCTGAGCAGGGATGTTTTAGAATGTTTGTGGTTGAGGACAGAGGCTATTATCAGTTTTATCCTAACAGGGTCATATCACATAACTCCATCCAGGCTAAAGAGTGCAATCAGAAAATGAAAGCATTTTTTCCCCTCATTTTTCCTCAACCAAAAACAGCTTTTTTGGGGTCCCCACAGTCAAGGATGATTAAGGGAGCCCCCTGTATCTATTTATATAGTCTAGGGAGTGGAGGCCACCCAATAACTAAAAGATCTAAGTGTCTGAATGCGTATGACATACATTATGCCTTACTTTTGAAATATAATCACTTGTTAGCTTGTTAACTGCATTTTTTATTGCTACCCAGAAGAATAACGTGTGTGTTCCGGCATTATTGGATATGTGCATTGATAAAAATCAGTGATATTTTACACATACACACATCACAGCAATGTTAATTTTGTACTTATTAGAGCAAGTACATTGTACAACACTAGTACTGCTACACAAGATCAGTGACTGATGTTTAGCAGTCATCAAACAGCAACAGGGATAAGACAATTTTATTTACCTCAGTAAGTAGTAAATTAATACCTATCACTATCCCTGATTTCACAGATATTCCTGATTTTGTCTCATAATTTTACTCTGTCACACTAAATCAAGTAATCAGAGTTTTACACTTATTGTCTAAAAATGCATGTTAATAAAAATGTGTTATTCTATTAACTTTTTCAAAGTGAATTAGAGTAATATATAAAATGTGTTCCTCAATTTGAGACTTTATTATGCTATTATTTTTATCACTGAACAGAATTCTTCAGCAAAGACGTTGAGAGTTATAGTATCAGTTGTTCTGCCAGTATGTATAAAAACCCTGAGAAAGAAACCATCCCTGAAGATTAGAAGCATCAGCTCTTGTTAAACTCCACAATTTGCGCTATGCATTGTCTTTTAGCCAATGTGAGGACATATTGAGCATGCCTTTGTCTGACTACATCCACAACCGCTGCTGGTTCCCCGTCTGACTCCTGATCTGCATATCTCTGTGGTGACTTTGTCATTGGTGGTGGGATGTGTGCTGCTTCCCCTTGTTGATCCTGCTGAAGCTGTTTTCTCAGGACGATGTTGTGTGGCATGGCACATTCTGTGAATATTTCAGTACATATCCATGGACTGTACTGCAGAGCTCCTCCAGATGTATCTAGGTACTGGAACCATGACTTCAGCATCCCATACACACACTTTATGATATTTCTGGTTTCACTTTGTGCCTCATTATTGTGTTCTTCAGTGGGTGTGTGTGCATTTCTGATTGGTGTTATCAGCCAAAGTTTCAGTACATAGCCTACATCCCCCATTAACTGACCATATGGGCTATCCCCCCTAGTGAACATCTGATACAGTTGGGAAGTGTAAAAATTAAAAAAATTACACCGCATAGGTAAAGTAGATTGTACCAAGTTTAAAATAAATGTAAAAGAAAAAGTAAAATCGGCACCACGGCACTCAATAAAACAAAGAAAGTTTATTGACTTACTCCTACTAGTTTAAAAACTTTTCCAGGTAGGTTACTTCAGGCAAATGGTGAATCAAGAAGAACAAAGCATTTACATACACATCTAAATTAATTAACTAAAATCATGTGATCAGCAAATTTAAAGTAGCATACACTTAAACAGACCTAGTGAAGAAGAAATGGAAAATAGCATATACATAAAGTGCTTTAGTGCATTGGCTCAAAGTAGTTTATATTTAAAAGCCATTTATAATGTCAAAAAGTGAAAATACAAACACTCTTAAATATCACTTAAAAGAAATATAATCTGATTTTATTATGTTTCCCCTTTAGAAGTGGTTAATGGTAAAATTGTCATTTAAACCAAGGGGTAATTGTGCCTTGAAGTGTATGATCCATTTATTTTCTAATACTTCTGTATAGTTTTTAATGTTCCCTCCTCCAGCATTTTTTGGAACAACTTGCAATATGAAAAAGCTGAATTCATGTGAAGTATTAGTATCTTTAACATGCTTATAAAGTGCATTTGTATTTATTTGTTTCAGTGTATCAGAGAGATGTTCACAGATCCTATCCTTAAGTCTTATATTAGTTCAACTATATGGAAGGCATTGCATGAATTACAAACTGCCATATATATGATATTCTTAGTGTTACATGTTCCATAGGTCCTCAACTGAAATTCTATTTGTTTAACTGGATGAATAAAGCATGTTTGAGAACAAATATATTTACAAAACTGGCAATTGTTACATTTACGAGTTCCTTTTTTGGCTGTAATTAATTTATTAATATTTTTTTCTTTGTCTATATAGCACAAGATATTTTTAAGATTATTAGATCTCCTATAACCAAAGCTAAAATGTTCAATTGTTATGTCTTTAAAAACTGGAATGTATTTTAGCATAAACCAATGTTTCTTAATAATCTCTTTTATTTTATTTATGTTGGGATCATATGTAAAATACATCTAAAATGTGCAAAATTCTTTATGGGATTAGATGTATCTGTTTGACTAGACTTTTTTTGAGAAGGTAGGCCTTAATGAGTATTGTCTTTTAGTTTGCATGTCTCTCTTTATCCTATCTATAACTTGTTCATTATATCCTCTGTTAAAATCATTAGCCCTGTTTTCGTAGGTTCATAGGTGCATACAAAGCTAATGACCCTGAAGCCTTTACAAGCCTAGCCCATAGAAGTGCCCTGGCATCGTGCCGCCCGATGTTAGTTCCCAGGTAGTTTCAAGTTGCATATCCATATTCTGTTTGTTTGTATTTAACCTAGCTACCCTTGAGAATTGGTTTCTGATTATATTTTTAAAATGCGTAGAGGGTGTATACTTTGTTTATGTAGATATGTGTTTATCTTGACAGTTTTTTTTTTAAAGTGTGGTTTCTATTTTTCCAATAGTAGCTTTATATAACCGTATATAAAAAGTCTATCTGAGAAAAGTGAAGAGTATGTTTAAACTTCAGAAAGTTAGTTGTCGAATGTAAGTATGACAAAAAAATCATTAAATAATGTTAAAGAGCCTTTCCATATTAAAAACAAGTCATCTACAAAACATCTATAAAACATAGCATTATTATAAAAAATACATTCTTGCTTTCTGATAAAATTAAATCCAACTCCCATTTGTTCATAACTAAGTTGGGATAACTATTAGCAATGGGAGTTCCTGTGGCTAGAGCTTTGCATTGCTTACAAATATTTTCATGGAACAAAAACACATTATTAACAAGAACTGTCACTCGTTCTTCTCTAACATAGATGACGAGCAGGTGGAGTAGTTCATTTAGATGCTTTATTACATAGAAACTCATCAGGATGGATAGCAGCATCATAAAATATAAACAAACTGATTAATAGACAGAACTTAGGCATAGGTCAGCTCTCAACAGCTTACTACAAAATGTCATTCAGGCTCGCCTGTGCTCAGCATTTATAAATTTGTGCAAGCCCTTAGATAGCTTCTTAAAGATACATACACACACATTGATCTACATCCTCCCACTTAAAAAGATTGTTTTTAGTTGAAAATAACACTGGAGTTAAAATGCATTACTTTAGACATTAGAAACAATATTCATGTCCAAGTTGTCTTGTATTTATAATATGGTCTGGAGATGCAACTGGATCTGCTAACAAAACAATCTGGACTGTGTTTATTGACAGGGACAGTCTTTGGTGAACCAGTAATACCAGGAACTTCTGGATTCATCACAGGAATGTGAACATTCTCTGGAACTTCCTCTGAACTGGAACACTGGATAACTCACTCTGAGATAAAGAGTCTTTCTCACAGACTACGTGCTCTGGTATAGGTTTGGACACCAACATCTGATACTACCTAAACTCTACTCCTTGTGATTTCACAATGTACAATCTTGGCTTTGTGCAAGTATTCTTCACAACTCCAATTTGATCATACCTTTTGGACATTTGCATCCTTACCACTTCTTCTTATAATGGATTGAGCGGTTTGCTGCTCTTATCGTAGTAGCACTTCTGGATTAAATGTTTCTTCAACAGATTGATTTTCACTGACCTGTTTCTCTTGACACATGGAACCAACAATTGACTACTGATTGGTAACATGGTTCTGTTTTTTCTCGACAGCCATCTCTGTGTAGGTGAACCAAGATGTTTATCAAAAGGAATATATCTGAGATTCAAGAGTTTCAGTAAAACATCACTAGTGTGTCATTTTAACTTCTCTAGTAACTGTTTTGCACTTTGAACTGCATCTTCTGCCCAACCATTTGTCTAAAAAACAAAAAACAAAACGCACACACCCTCCAGAGTTCCCCTCTGTTTTCCCCATGTTGGGATTCCCACTTATGCACATTACATTTTTTCTTCCATTTCTCACCTTTTACCTTTTTTCTTCAGCTTTTTCAAGAAGCCATAACTTTATATATGCTCTAAAGTGCTTTTTAAGTTTATATTTTTTCTTTTTACCCAATGATGGCTTGAACAGAAATGATGATTAAGGAAAGAAATTCAATGTTGCTTATCACCTTTAGTTTTCCTTCTGTCTTTTCAATATACTCTCTTGACCAAGTCAGCATAGTAATAACCATTTAGGAAATAACTCCATTAAGCCACTGCCCCCAGAAGCTAGAGCATTTCCCAACCATTTAATCCAAAAGTGTCCTAAACAAAAATTGTGAGTAAGAAAAAAGAATTTCAGTCTTTTTTTCTTTCAATAAAGACATAAGTTGTACACAAGACTTAAAATTCAAAGCTGACAAAAATAGGAGCTCCAAGTAAATTAAAAAGTCAGTTGTGAGGATACACAGATCCTGTATGGGAATACTGCCTGCATCACTAATCCTCCCAAAAAGACAGTCACTGCCTATGCAACCCTCTGGTGTTAGATTAGGATGAAAGCAGAGGTTAAAATGGCCACAGTCATGTATTTCAAGTGAGTGCTGAAATACATATATATAGCATGCCTACTAACTCCTAGATCCTAACCCCAAAGGCAACCAGCTGTATATGTGTCTGATGTTTGATTGTGAGGAAAGTGAAAATAAATAATGACTGCAATAATGTATTCTACTTTGCTGCTACCGGGCAGTACACTGCCCCTACAGGAGCTAACATAACTTTCTTTGTATACCTCTGAGGTCTGTTAGAAAAGTAAAGGAAATGATGACTACACAATCCTCAGCACCCACATAACCTATGGTAAATGTCTGTACACAAACATCTGAGCAGGGATGTTTTAGAATGTTTGTGGTTGAGGACAGAGGCTATTATCAGTTTTATCCTAACAGGGTCATATCACATAACTCCATCCAGGCTAAAGAGTGCAATCAGAAAATGAAAGCATTTTTTTCCCCTCATTTTTCCTCAACCAAAACCAGCTTTTTTGGGGTCCCCACAGTCAAGGATGATTAAGGGAGCGCCCTGTATCTATTTATACAGTCTAGGGAGTGGAGGCCACCCAATAACTAAAAGATCTAAGTGTCTGAATGCGTATGACATACATTATGCCTTACTTTTGAAATATAATCACTTGTTAGCTTGTTAACTACATTTTTTATTGCTACCCAGAAGAATAACGTGTGTGTTCCGGCATTATTGGATATGTGCATTGATAAAAATCAGTGATATTTTACACATACACACATCACAGCAATGTTAATTTTGTACTTATTAGAGCAAGTACATTGTACAACACTAGTACTGCTACACAAGATCAGTGACTGATGTTTAGCAGTCATCAAACAGCAACAGGGATAAGACAATTTTATTTACCTCAGTAAGTAGTAAATTAATACCTATCACTATCCCTGATTTCACAGATATTCCTGATTTTGTCTCATAATTTTACTCTGTCACACTAAATCAAGTAATCAGAGTTTTACACTTATTGTCTAAAAATGCATGTTAATAAAAATGTGTTATTCTATTAACTTTTTCAAAGTGAATTAGAGTAATATATAAAATGTGTTCCTCATTTTGAGACTTTATTATGCTATTATTTTTATCACTGAACAGAATTCTTCAGCAAAGACGTTGAGAGTTATAGTATCAGTTGTTCTGCCAGTATGTATAAAAACCCTGAGAAAGAAACCATCCCTGAAGATTAGAAGCATCAGCTCTTGTTAAACTCCACAATTTGCACTGAGATCGGTCACCCTGGGCTGCTGATCTCTCTAGTGCTTACTTTGCTTATGTTCATTACAGCTTTGTCCTAACAAGGTTATATTACAGTCCTGTTCAGGTTAAAGAGTGCAACTGAAAATAATTAATACATTTTTTCTCCTCATTTTTCCCCAACCAACAGCAGCTTTTGTGGGGCCCCCACACAGTCAATGAGGATTAAGGGGCTCCCTGCAGCCACAGTTATTGCAGGTACCTAAAGCTGGCTATGTTAATTTTAGTGAAGAGGATGTCCACCAACAGGGCTTAACTAGGCTGGAGCATTATGTCATTGGTAAAATATTTAATTAAATTGTAAAGTTTGTTACCTGACAAAATACTGTTACTATAGCTAAAGATCTTTGAATTTTGAAGGAGATAAATACGAGTTATTGTTACTTACCTGGTTTAAGTATACAAGCTTGCTGTACTAGCTTTTGTTGGTTTGACAGACGTTACAAAATATCAAGATAACATAAGTTGCAGTGGTTGGGGGCCCCCAGGACCAGGGGGCCCCCAGTGACCACAGGGTTCGCTGGTGCCTAAAACCGGCTATGATCTTAATGATGACAGTATTGTATGTTAGATTAGGAAGTAGGTCAATCTTGAACCAATTTGAATAAGAGTCTACAAACACCAAATAATGTTGACCATTCCATTTAAAAATGTCAGTAGCTACTGTCGACCAAGGTAGTTAGGGAATCTGGTTTAGCTGAAGTGGGGGTGGGTGGCCTAATGATTAAGGTGGTGTTTGCCTTACAAACACAAGGTGCAGGTTTTGAGTCTCATAAGGGATAATTGGCTAGGCTTAAAATGGCTCACAAGGGAAGTTAGCTTAGTACTAACCTATGAACCTATGGTTCTTTCTGTTGATGTGAGTTAGTATTATTACACACACAAAATGACAATAGCAGTCTCTTAATATCTTGTAACATAGAAGACCAAAATGCTAGACCTCTCGCCCTTCTTTTGGTAGAGTCTGCTCCTGGGTGACCCTGATGCAAGATAGTAATGTACTCTTGCTGCAAGGACTTTGGAACAATTGCTTTCAGACTTTTTATAATGATATCATTGTTGGACAAAATCTCATTTCTGTATGGAAAATAAGGTTGCACTTCTTAAGGTAAACTAGTTTGCTTTGATGGCCATCCTTGTTGAATAAAGTGATCGAGCCTCTGAAAAACTGGATATGTGGCTGTGTGATCTCTCAGCTCATCAAGACATGTGGAAGAAAAATTTCTCACTTCCATGACTTCAAAATCAAGGTTCTCTTTCTCTTGCTGTTCAGTGGTGTTTCTGGGAGATCTGGACAATGTACAAGCAAGATAAAGAAGTTTGCCTTTCTTGTAGATGAGTGAAATTATACTTTTGCAATCTCAACATCATACATTGCAATCTGGCAGGAGCTGTATGTATATGCTTTCTCAAAATAGTGACAAGTGATTGGTGGTCTGTTTTAATCTGGATAGGTCTACCATAAACATAATCACAGAACTTTGAGCATGAAAACATAATTGCCAAAAGCTCTTTCTTGATCTGAGCATACTACATTTCAGTTTGGGTAAAAGTTCTCAATGCACAGGCAATAGGTTGACCCTCTTGTAGAATGACTGTATGTAGACCAAATCTTGAAGTATCACATGAAAGAGCAACTGACTTGTGAACGTCATAACATCTGAGAGTTGGTGGACTATACATTTTCTGTTTCAGGACATCAAATGCTCTTTGCTGCTATTCTAACCAAGACCAGGATAGATTTTTATGTCAGCTCTCTGAGTGGAGCTGATATTTGACTCAAGTCTGGAATGAACATGTCTAGGTAGTTAACCATGTCAAGAAAACTTTGCAGGGCTTGAACATTGTCTGGAGCTGGCATCTCGAGAATGGCTGTTTGCTTAGAAGGGTCTGGTCATTGGCCTGAACTGGTAAATAAATGACTAACATAAGTAACGTCTTGTAGCCTGAATTATCATTTTTGTGGATTGAGCTTAAGATTCACTGGATGTGCTCTTTCCAGAACTTTTCTGAGGTTTCTGTCATGCTCAGCTTCACCATTACCTCCTACTAGTATGTTGTCTACTATAATAGCACAAGGAAATCCAGAAAAAAATTCCTCCATTGCATGTTGAAAGACTTCACTTGCAGAATTTATCCGAAATGGCATTCTCAAAAATCTTTACTTTCCAGAGTACTGAAAGTAGTTAGCAATGAGGATTTATTGTCAAGCAAAATTTGCCAAAATGAACTCTTTGCATCTAAGACAGAAAAAACAGTGGCATTTGGAATAAGAACAGTGACTTTTTCAACTGTATGCATTAGATAATGAGGTCCTTTTAGTGCTTTGTTCAAATCTAGTGGATCAATACATATTCTGATGTCATCTGAGCTTTTCTTATGAGTTACCACCATGGACGATACTCAGTTGGTTCATCTACTGGACACATCACACATTGTTGCACCATTTTATCTAGCTGGGCTTTGACTCTGTTCTGCATACCTATTAGAACTTTTTGGGCTGGCCTGATAACTGGACTGACATCTGGGTCTAATGTCATGGAGTACACAACTGGAAGCTTGCCTAGTTTGTCTTTGCAAAGACCAGCATAGGTAGAAAAAAATATGTTGGGTGAAATTAGAGTGGTGGTCTTTCATGCTAACGATGAACTTCCTTATTAAAGGAAAGCAGTCACATTTTCAAACTGTCTCTGAGCCATAATAATGGATGAACATGTCTCTTGACCACATAAACAAACAAGTCATAACTTCTTCCAGCAGAGCAACATGAAAGTAGTACTGAGCCTTCAGTATGAATTTCTTTACCTCCATAAGCAACAAGCTTCACACACTTTGCCAAATCAAGCCTTTCACCTGCACATACTCTAGCAAATGTTTCTGCTGACATAACATTGCACTTGGAACCTGTGTCAACTTTGAGCTCTACCGGTCTTCCATTTATCTGAACAGTACAAAATACTTCATTCTTTGCCCATAAATCTACTGCATTGACTGTTTCATTAAGCACTGACACACCATTAATATAAAAATTACATGACGTAGGGTCACAGCTTTCTTATTGATTGACTCATTTCTTGAAATATTCCTTTTTAATAAAAGAATGCGTGCCTTTTTATTTACAAAACCTTTTGAAATGATTCTACTTATTTGCATTTGTGGCATCGCTGACCAAAAGCTAAACATTTTACCTTTTTAGAGTCATGATTTCCACCACAATTATGACAGTTGGCAATGAAACTAGGTTGGGGCTCATGCTTTGAGTTTGCTGACTCACTCTTAAGCTTCACTGAGACTGTGCGAACTCTGGAACTTGCTGGAAAGCTCTGGGATTTACCAGTGAGTGCTACAGGGGCTATAGTTGCTGCCACATGTTTGGGCCTGTTTCTTATAACCATGTGCTGCATACTATCAGCATGAGCTCTAGAAGTTACTGGAAGCTTGCATCTCTCATTTGTAAGGATATTTGTGTGCTTTTCTGTGAGCTCATATATCTGACAAATCTCAATGGCCTTATTCAAAGTTAAATCAGTGTCACAAAGTAAAATCTTTCTCACAGCATCATCCCTAATACCACACACAAGTCTGACTTTTATCAATTCATCCCTTAAATCACCAAATCTATATATTTTAGCCTTATTGCTCAAGTCTGTTATATATGCTGCAAAAGTTTCACCAGGTTTTTGATCCCTTGTGTAAAATAAGTGCCTTTCCATTGTAATGTTTGTCTGGAGGTTACACATTTCAACTAAATTTACATTTTTAGCACTTTGGGTCCTCCCTTTAACTCAGCTGATACAACAATTTGATGGTTTTCCCCTCTCCTGCAAATATATAAGGTGCATACACAAATGAATGTTCCCTTTCAGTGGCTTCTGACCCAGCTAAATTAAGAAGAATAAATGCCTTAGTACGGTCATCTTTATCAGAAAATGCAGCCTGTATGAAAATATCATTCTCTTGCTCAAACACTCTTCAGTTCTCTGAAATATTATTGTCAAACACAAGTGCATTGGTTTTTCAAAATCCATCTGCATGCTAACAAAGTATGCACAAGCACTCTGAAAATATGTCCCTTGTAATTATGTATGAACAAGCACGCAGCCAGCATTTGTAATAACAATCAAATGCACAACAGACTCTTCAAAGTACTGTACTTTGCAAAATGTGCTCTGAAATGGCTGCATCTTGTGAAATAACTTTATTGTATTACTGCACAAATATGTGAACACTTCATACACTTCTGATAACTCGAATATCTTTAATTAATACTAAAAATATATTTTTAATGATGATCCACTCCTATATATTCCTCCAATACCAACCAGATACCTCTCAGATTTAAATTGGAGAAACTTGAACTCTTTCTGGCAACAAGTCATTTTAACCATGCCTCTTCTGACACCACGTCTCTCGTCCCTCTCTAACATAGATGGCAAACAGGTGGAGTAGTTTGTTTAGATGCTTTATTGCATATTATACAATTCCTCCTCTAAAATGTGCACGCTGATTGGCCAGCCCAACCAGCGTGCCCGTTGTAAATCCCTCAATATACTAACGGAAAAAGGTCCGGTCGCCCGGACTTTTTCCGTTAGTATAAAACACTGTCTCGCTATGTTAAAATAGTTTAACATAGCGATACAGGTTTAAAAAAAGCAACGCAGATCTCCGTTGCTTTTTTTAAAGCTGTCTCGCTATGTTAAACTCCTTTAACATAGCGACACAGTGTATAAAAAGCAACGGAGATCTTGCGATCTCCGTTGCTTAAACCTGTCTCGCTATATTAAATGGGTTTAACATAGCGAGACAGCTTTAAAATAAGTAACGGAGATCTCCGTTGCTTATTTTAAAGCTGTCTTGCTATGTTAAACCCATTTAACATAGCGAAACAGTAAAAAGCAACGGAGATCTTGCGTTCTCCGTTGCATTTGCCCACAGCTCTGATGTACTGCGTAGGCATGCGCAGTACATCAGAACTGCCGCGGAATACCAGACAGCTGCGGAAGGGCAGCAAAGAGGCATTATACAATGCCATTATTTAAGAAAAGTAATTATTTCTTTTCTTAAATAATGTCATTGTGTAATAATAACCACTTCTGGGTGTGGGTAATGCTGAATTTACCACGGTTGTCTTTGTTTGGTCCTCGGGCCTCGGGACCAAACCACGCCAACCGTGGGTAAATCCAGCATTACCCACACCCAGGCGTGGGTTATTGCTATAAAAACAAATTAGGATGGATAGCAGCATCGTAAAATATATACAAACGTATTAACAGACAGACCTTACAGATATACATGCTTACATCTCAACAGCTTATTACAAAATGGCAGTCAGGCTCACACTAGCTCAGTATTTACATACTTGTGCAAGCCCTTAGATAGCTTCTTAAAGATACACACACACACACATTGATCTAAAGGAACTATCTCAGTAATTACACAGATGTAATTTGTTTCAGTTGCAGAATATAGTGCTTTAGATATAATAAATTCATGTAAGTGTTCTACCCCTTTTTCATTAGGTATACAGGTAAATAGGACATCAAAGTCTAGGGTGATAACGTAACAATCAATCATATCATTTGATTTTGTCCACAAGTATAAATGTTCTACAAATTCTGAAGATTCCTTAACAATCGTAGCAGAGAGAACAAGAGCAGGTTTAAACTTGTTTTCAAGATAATAAGAAATGGGCTCTGTAATCCATCCTCTTGATGAAACTATAGGCCTTAGAGGAGGATCTGTTAGTAACTTATGAATTTTTGGTATACCATATATTGTAGGTATGATTGGAGTAGGTACATGAAATAATTCTAAGGCATCAAGTTGTAATTCTTCATTAAGATGCATATAATAAACCATGATATTAACCTGCCTAATAATGCTGTTAACATTCTTATCAATGGCTAAACATTTATTCGTATTCAACATATCGTGCATTTTTGAATCATAGAATTGTCTATGAAGTATCGCAACAATTCCACCTTTATCTGCTGGTTTGATGACAGTTTCTGTATTGGCAGAAAGTGTTTGTATTGCCACTAAATCCAAAAACACGGAAGCAGTCCACCAGCGATGACCAACTCACTTTATTACAGGTACAAGAAACAAATCACTCAAAACGTAAACGCTATTAAAGTACAAGTATTTATGTAAGTAAAAGTATTTGTATTGCCACTCATTGCTCAGTTGTAAGATTATAAAAATGACATTTCTGATTGTCAAACAATTGATAAATATCCCTGTCTACTGCTTGCTCAAAAGCTGCTATAATAGGATTATTTATCAGTGTAAAACTAATGCTTCTTTTACGTATGCAATTCTCTTCTGAACTATTAAGACCAGATACTTGCTTTAAGTTAATATTCCTAGTAAATTATCTAAAATCTGCAATAATGTCTGAAATATCATTAAAATAGGAGGGGATAAAAGTAAACCCCTTGTTAAGTAATGCAATTCCATCATCAGTTTGTATTTCGATAATTTAAAACCAATATCACTTAACTTCTTGTTTGGCTCCTGGTCTGCATTCTCTGTACCGTGTGTCTTTGTCTGCTGTGGCCTTATTTATTGGAATGAATATGTTTTTCTTCGGTAAAGGGTATGGTTGATTCAGTTGTAGTGGTTCCTCTAAAGAGTCCAATGCAGATACAATATTTGCAGCCACCAGGACTTCTCTTGCCTGTCTGCTTATTAGTTCTGTAGTTTGCACTATGGTAGTGGTACTGGTGATTACATTCTGTTGAATGTTACGGTGAATTGTTTAAATGTTTATGTGGTGTACTGTACTTCCTTGAGAACAGGCTGGTTTGATCAAGGAGTTGCATGCTGTTGTGTTGACATATCAGATGACTGGCAGTGTTGTGAAGCATTTGGAATATGTTTCCATTGCTTCCTCATTATGTCAGTTTGGTTCGGAGCTAATGTATGTTAACTGGACAAAGTACACACATGACCTGATTTGAAGTTATGAAAATCTCTAGTTATTTTAGTCTTTTTAGTTTCCATAAAGGGTTTTTCAAAAGCAGTTACATTTTCCATAGTTTGAGCTAATACAGCTGTGTGACTGTTACTTTCAATGTGTGTTATGAGTTCATTATAATCTTGTATTAGCTCTGTTTTAAGTTGTGACTCAGTCGGTTGAAAAAATTGGTTCATTAACAGCATGTATTGAGTTGATCACTTTAAATTTATATTTTGCTATTTCTGTAACAATACTGGATATCTATCCCTGTAGTTAGTCATTTCTGGGATATGTAAACCCCTTGGCATTAATTTATTTTTAAGGTATACCTTAAATGAAAGCCACTGCCATTGGACCTTTTTAAAATATTGTACTTTGATTTCAAAAGCATGTAGCTTAGCTGAATAGTTCTCAATAGACTCTTGACCATTTGGAGTTGTATTTCCTTCATCAGCTGGTGCTCCTTGCATAAGTGGGTTTGATGAAATATCCAGTATTTGATGTATATCTGGCATAGGAAATTGCTGGGCAGTTCTCGTTGAAGGAATTGGATTGTTCTGAGTTGCCATGTCCATGGGTGAAACAAAAAGAAGAAAAATAAAAACTAAAAATGTTCCACCTCATAGATAAAGTTGGAAGGTGTGCCAGACATGTGAGTCGTGGTAACTACCAGGGTTGCCAGCAAACATGTTCAAGATGATTTCCTGGGCATTACACATGACTTGGCAGTTAATAGAGTGAAATGCCCTTATATTCATGTAGATCCTTCATTGTTCCCTGAGTGATGCCTTAATTTCTATGTGTGTAATCTATAGCACCCAGAACTCTGGGGTAGTGTGCTACAGCATAGAACTCTTGCATATTTCTGGCCTTATCCTCAACAATATGGGGAAAATATATGTGGTCACTGGCATGTTGAAGAATAGCATTTAGGAATTGATGGGAGATCCTGGATTTTGATGCCTATGACACCCACAGCATGTCCCTAAGATTCTAAGTGCTACACATACCTTTGTCTCCACTGGAAGGGGTTCCCCTTGGTTTGCCCTGGTTCTGAGTTGAGGATGACAGAAGTTGCAGAGTTCCTGTAGCATGTATCCATCTACCATGCAGAGCTCTACAGTTTACACATCATGTAGGATATGATACGTTAAACGTGGTCTGAAAGCTCTTCTTCTTCTTGGCCTTGGTCTGTTAGCAGCAGCAGCACAGACTTCATCCTTTTGGACATACACATGAATTAAAGCAACAGCAGCCCCTAACATTCTTTCTGTGTAGACTCCTTTCCTTGGCTGTATTCCAATAGGTTTTGGAATTCACAGGGAAAACCAGCACTAAGTCTACATGGTTGCTTTATAACTTGCTGACTAGCTCCTCCATCTTCGATTGTTGATTAGCATACAGTTCAGCTGCTTATGATGTAATTAACATGACACGGTGTTTACCTTGTTTGCATGATGGTACACTCCACCTATTGAATCCAAAATAGTGTGCTACTGTGTGCACACTGCAGTGTAACACGCACATGGTGTAAATGGACCATGTAGGCTTTATTGAATCTGGGTGACTGTTTTTGATAGAGAGCTTCTTCACTTGGAATGGTATATATTGTACAGTACTCTACTTTAAGTCAGAAATGTTATTTCAGTATCATTTAAAATCCTTGTTTTTTTTTTTTTTTTTTTCTAAAAATTAATTTTGTCAAATTATTTCAAAGAAAAAGGTTTCAGACCCTGACCCATATTTAACATTCTCAATAATTTAGCTATGTTTAAACGTATGACTGTGCCATCATTGGCAAATAAATTATTATTTTTAAAGAATATAGAAATTGTTCTGTATATTGAAAGTATTGTCCCTGCATGCATTAAAAAGGTAAATATTGGAAAACTCTGTATTACTTCTTAGTTTGCTGACCTTTAAATGTGCTTTTGAAATAATAGCTCTGAGCTCCAAAGAACTTTATGCACCAATATTATGTTATCTGGCATTTTATACCAAGCTAAACCTGTCATCTACCATCAAATACGTAAAAAACTAAACTTTAACCCACTCACATTCATCTCATCCCTCAAAGAATGTAACTGGCATACTCTAAAGTACCTCAGTTTTGATGACGCAGTTGAATTTTTTAATACTACCTTCCTGAGCATCCTTAATTACCATGCCCCCATAAGACTTTCCAGAATCAGAGCACAACCCTCCCCATGGCTACAAAAAACCACTAAGTCAGAAATGAAAAACAGGGATAAAGCCTGGGAGCACTGGCGCAAAACCAAAACCCCCTCAACTAGACAGAAATTGATAGAACTACGCAATAGAGTCAAAAAGCTAATAAAACAGGACAAATTCCAGTATTACCAGTCTGCCCTAGACTCCTCCCAACACATCCCCAAACAATTCTGGTCCTCCATAAACTCCTTCCTCCACCCAGGTAAAGTCAGTACTCCTCCTCTTAACATCCCTCACTCCTCAGAAAATATTGCTACCTCATTCAACACACACTTCACACAAACCATACTATCACTAGCTAAACAACACAACCCCTTCTCCTCCAACCCACACCTTCAACTAGTAATCTCCCCACTGCCTTTTCTTTTTCTCCTGTACCTACCTCCAACATAAAAAAACCTCTTAAATAAACTTAAGCCCACCAAATTAACAGCAGACAACCTCCCAAGTGAATACCTACAAATCGCAGCTGATGCTCTGGCCTACCCAGTATCCATCTTGATTAACCGATCTCTGTCAGAAAGTTACGTTGCCACACTGTGGAAAGTATCACATATAATTCCCCTCCGCAAAGGCGGACCCTCCACAGAACTAACCAATTACCGCCCCATATTCTCTCTCCACTCTCCAAAATACTAGAGAGATGCATACACTCTCAGGTCTCAGACTACCTACTTACTAACAACCTCCTTTCCAATACTCAGCATGGTTTCCGACCAAACCATAGCACCACCACTGCCTTACTCTCCTTTACTAACACTATCCTTCAGCATAAAAACAATGGCTATCTCTCCTCTGCTACTTTCCTAGACCTATCTAAAGCATTTGACATGGTCCCACACAAACAACTTATCTCTGTCCTCAGTAACCTATCCTTCTCACAATCAGTCACCGACTGGTTTCAGAGTTACCTCTCTGACCGCCAACAATCCATTGTATGGCAGAATGACATATCTCCCCAACTACCTGTCTCCATAGGGGTTCCCCAAGGATCCATCCTTGGACCCCTATTTTTCTCTGTTTTCCCCAATAATCTAGCCTCTGCCACCAAACATGGCACACTCATACAATACGCAGATGACTCAACCATCATCTGCTCAGCCCAGTCCCTACCCAAACTGCAAAAAGTCACACAGTAAGCCTTTTCCTCTGTTGAAACTTGGTTATCCGATGCCCAATTAATACTCAACCCAAACAAAACTAAACTACTCGTCTTCCAACCCACCAAACATACTCAAAACAACTCTCACTTTAACATCACAGCAAAAGACAACACCACTATGTACCCAATTGAACACACCAAATTGCTAGGAGTGGAATTAACTAAAATTAACTAAACTTAACTAAAATAAAACACTGGATTTGGTACAATTGGCTCTACAACATTATTATGTTGTTGTCATCTACCCTTGGAGTGGTGGCAGTCCAGATTCATCAAATTCTGTCTACATGTCTGCATTTATGTTGTGAAGAAGTGAATAGCTATGGTTCTCTCCCACTACCATCCTGCAAATTCCTCTATTTTTTACCCTCTAGTCTCCCCTCTACTTCCCCCATTTCTCCACTCTCCCATCAACCCCTTTTCACATGTTTAATCTGGTCAAAAATAGAATTGCATACAACACACATGACCAAAACTGGCCCATAAGAAAGCCTTTACTTTTTTCCATAAGCATTTGTGTGAAGGTTGGCAGCCAAGTGACAATAAATGGCATTTCATGTCCTATGGTAAAACTTTGTCAGATGTTGCCATCACCCTCCATAGACCAGTTATACTTGCACAAAGGTGCTTAAACATGCTGCATGATCAGAATAAAGGAAACACTTGGCAACAATTACTCTAACAGTTCATTATCTATCAGATGTAGCAAAGTGCAACTTCTTCTGTTGACATCAGTTTTCTGAAGTTTTATTTTTGCCCATAACATTGAGAATTCAATTCCAGATGTATGCCACATTTTTAATGTTGTACTTCAATTATGGGATTCATGACACACACCTTAATTTTTATCCAGCTACCATGTTTAGGTAACAGATTTTAAATACTTTTCCAGAAGCATTAACAGATACATCTGTGACTATAAAAAAGCTTTATTAACCCCCCCCCCTTATTCTACTATGTCTTAATCAGGTTCTGTCTGTTCTACAGCTTCTTGATCCCCAAAGCCATCAGTTAATGATACAGAGCATGAAGAATCAATAATGAGGACACATCATAAAGAGGTGCATTAATGACTCATAATACCATCCTTTCATATGTGTCTTTCCATCAGTCTCTACCTTCATCCCTTTCCTATCACCCCTTTGTGCTGTTGCCTACTCTTTATGCTTATGGATTTAAATTTCATCTGATTCAGTTTTGACTTGTCTTTACTTTCCTGAAGAATAATACCTATATCTTCCATTAGATGAATAGTTTATCAGTGCTTCTTCAAAGGTGTTATATGACATATGTGAAATAAGATTTTATTTGTGGGGTGCTGAGATAATAATTTAGTCCATCAAACTTAATTTTTCATCTTGACAATGGTTCAAATCCAGCATTAGATGACATTTTTACTGCCTTATTTTTATAACTATCTTTCCTGTAAATGTACTGCCATGTATCTGTGTAACTGCCTTCTGTTCTATCAGTTGTAGTCTTGAGCATTTGTGTGAGGTCTGGCAATGAGCAAGTATTGTATGTGATGTTAAATGGCATTGCAAGTGTTATTGCAAAATGTAAGATTTTGCTTTACACCCAATTCATTTGTTATTTCTGTTGAATCGCGTCAGATATATGTATATTGTAGGTACAAAATGTTATTTCATTAGGCATTACTGAAACAATGTGGGCAATCAACATATTTAGGATAGTCATTCCTATGTTGTCTTGTAGTCACAATCAAAATTAATTATGATAATCACATTCTGACACCTTTTGTAAGATGATCTGCATACTGGACTCACACCCTGCTTTTTTTTATTTAGCTCATTGAGTTATCAGCTTGTGCCACAGAGAAAGTTCAATTATAGTTGGATTTTCTCCACTTAGTACTATGAGATTGCTGACAGCCATGCCTTGCCACTAAGCCTATTTGTGCTATAGCAAGGCTAACCCAGAGATTTTGAAAAAAAAATCAGGATTGTTACTGGATTATATTACTTAATTGCACAGAAATTGCTTAATATATGCATGTAAAATGCAATTAATTGTGTAGTTAACTGACCACTTAATTCTGGACAGTTAGGTCTGTACTGCAGCACTGACACAGATGAAATACAACCACCTACAGTCTTGTCACACTTCATTACTTAGCCCTATGAGCAGATAGCATTGCTAATATCAGTAGCATTCATTAAAGTTTACATAACATCATCAGAACCTGATTATGCATGACTGCTTCATTGTCCATGTACACAACACAGGTGCGTGTCAGTTTCAGTTCTCCTGTACACCTTATTGACAACATAGCTGATTTAAGTCAGTGGTATGTATTTATTATTGATAATAAGATTGCACTTATTCTTTCATATCAACAAATATGGATTTGCAGAAAACCTTCCACATCACAATATCTTTTCTGACACAGAATAAGAAACTAATCCTATCTACACTGCACTGTCACATTGTAGGTGACAGACTTGTGCAGTGATGATTTTATTGATTACTATATCCTTATGTACTGCTGGCCTCACTACAATAGTAGCCTGGAGAAATGTTTACACTGCAGGGTGAGTCTGTATCAATGTCATAACCTTCTCCCAACATCAACTTCTCTGCAACAGAATGCTGATATCATCCTCTATAAAGAGCACTCTCTCAGAAGAAAAGGTAAATTTTTGCAGTAACACTTGCATTAAATATGTGTCCTCTGGATTGTGTAATTAGAGAAGAAAGGGGTTCTAATCTCACAATAGTCATCTTGTATGTTTGATGGTACAACCATAGCATCACCAGAGGATTAATTCAAAAGCTGTGCTCATTTGACTCCCACTCATAGTAAACATTTACAGGGTCAGGTCACTCCTACATTCCCTTTTCATTCTGTCCACAGATGCATATGGTCTGCAACAAACTGATGAGGTCATCATTTCAATAATGCACTCTCCCACCACTAAAACAGACTTCTGTGGTACATGCCTAAAATACCCTTATATGTAGATTGTGTCAGTAGACTGGTAGGGAGTTCAAATACAGCAGTGAGACTCTCCTGACTGTGTGTATGTGAAGGTAAATTGATGCAGGAGAGTATTAGACCAATTAGTATTGACAGCATTTATAATCCCTCATATCTGTAGAAGTCATTTTTGGACATACATCTCCTTTGCATGACTGAGCTAATGTCATCCCTTGAAAGATGCAATGTGGCTCACATGCAGTCAGATTTCTCCAGTGACATGCCCATCTAATACACTTGCATGTAGATTTTTTCATTAAATAGGTAGGGAGTTTGAATACAGAGATGACTTTCTTGTATGAGCATGTGTTTCTTCCTCTTACTGTACAAAACAGGGTGCAAATATGCATATGAGGTACATCTATGCAGTGTGATTGTGCTATGCAAACACTTTTTAGCAGAAACATCAAGTTAATACACAATAGTACTGTCATCCTTTGAAATGTGCAGTGTGTCAGTTGTAAAATAAATCTGTAGTTGTGCTTGTGTTTCAGAAAACCTTCATTAGCTTGTGTTGTTAGGTATATAGTTCAAATCTGAACATCACTGCTTTTAGTCTGTGTACATGTTGTTAAAAGTGTTGTCACCTGCATATGCTATGTTCGTGTGTAGACATTTCTTTACAAGTGTTTATTCTATATTTCCTTTGGAAAGGCTGTATTGAAGACTGATGCTGTTACTTAAATAGATTTTCAATCTATAACAGGTGCAGAGACACCTCCTCAGGACTGAGGACATAAGACAATGTAATATATGTTTTTTCCTAAGTAAGGCATGTACTCCAATACAGGATTATATCCATATTTACATAATTGTTGTTTTACTATCACATTGACAACAACAGTCAATCACAGGTATGTTTGGTTATACCTAGCATCAGGCAATGTTGTCTGACATACAGCAAGATTCTTTCTAAGTAATTGCAGGGACACATATTCCTTGATTCATACACATGATGTAATGCTTTTGCATAACCACGCTTATGACAATTGGCAATGCACTTATAACATGGCACATTCATTGATCCCACTACTGTGTTGATTTCCTCAATACTTTGGCAAATGTTCCAAAACAGCATTGAGTGACTGTAAGTATTTCTATTTTTAACTGTTCTGCAGGAAAGACATCCCCCCAAATGTACTGTGTACATATAGAATAGCAGAGGCCTCCCTCATCCATTTTAGCAGATAAAAATTATGGGCAAATACAGTACAGCTGATTGAATAACTTCACATTGTTGGAGTTTAACAGCTGTGATAACAATTCCACTGTGGTTCTTATGATTAATAGCCATATGATTAGCTGGATAAGTTGTACAACTTGATGTTCAAGTCTAGCATAGGGATTTATTTTATGTGAATGTACTAATGTAACATAGAAACCATTGCATCACATCAGTCTTATCCCTTGATATATTGCACAAACACATGTGAACATAGTTTTGGATTTCATGGAAGCAGACATTTCTTCTGCCAGCATTATTGTTAGAGTGCTACTTTGTCACATGCATTGAGCACTGTGGTGTACAGGAGTGTTCTCCAATTCTTGGGTCGTATATGTACAACCATACAAAGAAACCTTCCTTGACCATGCAACATTGATATAGACCTGATCACAACTGTGTGCACATGAGCATAGTTATTAAATTGCCATTGGTCTGACATGCCGACATGATATTCATTATCTGGGATCCTTTCTTAATTCACATATTAATTTTAGTTTTTTGTGACAATATCCAGTACTAACTCTTGTGGCAGATACCAAGAATACACGATTCTGGGGAATACATTACATCATGGTATGGGGTTTGCATCAGTTCTTATCTGACTGCACAATAACCATATCAGGCAGGAGTGCCTTACACAAGGGTATTACATATGTCACAGTGGCACTCTGCTCTCACATTTGTAACAATGCACACACCTACATATGGGATGCATAACCATTAGAATGTTAAAGTGAATAATTCCCTTCATGGATGATCCTTCTTGTACCTGTGTTGTGTCTATTTCTGTAGCATATGCAGTTAGTACACATCTCAGTGGTAACTGATGAGGCAGGTTAGATTCTTGCAAAAGGAAATTGTGGCTTCTGAGCCATTTGTATTTTCTAACATATTATATTGAGGATATGCAAGCTATGCAAATCTTCCATAACGTATGTACTGTCCTTGTTATCTGTCATCTCACCTCAGAATGTTAATGACATTAAGATGTCATATAATCCTATATGCCACATCCTATAATATCATGTCTGCTTTCATTTACCAATATTTGCTCAGAACGTTTGACCGCCATTAATTATTATGACATACACATTGCACAATTTTATTATTATAAAATTGTCTTTGTGACATAACCACCTTTGAATTAGTTATCCTAGTACAATCTGAATGTTTACCCTCCCCTCTTACATTTTCCTTTTGCTTCTCTTTGATTTCTGTGCACATTGTCCTCAGTACACTTTCCCTGCCTGGTTACCTATCTATTGTAGTTGCCCGTGCTGTTTACCATCCTCCCCTTACTTATTTCTGTATTCCTATATTTCATTTGCATCCACATTGCACTCAGTACACTTTTTTTAAGTGGTACAGCTTGTATTATTTTCCCTATGTAGCTCTTTGTGCTTTCCAGGCAAGCACACTTAACATGTTTGCCCACAGACCAGCTTGTTGGTTTATAGTGTGCGCTCATGCTGCTTAACGTGTTTCCGTGGCTGCCCACATTGCTGCTGCCCATGAAAATGCGCTTGTATTTGTGTATGTATGATGAGCAGCATGCATATGCGATTAACACTGCTGCTCATCACATTATCACATAAACATTGTGTAGGTTTCATGCAAAGCTTACACAATTGCTCATGAATACCAGCAAAGCAGTATTAAGAGACTGATCAAATTATGATGCATCCATCAGTTCCAGTTAAACAGAAAATGAGATAGGTACTCCTGCAGTATGTATATTAATGTAAAGTTTATACAAGGATATTTTTACATTTACTGCAACATAAAATATACCGTTTCAACAGTTAGATAATGTTAAGTTCCATTTATGGTGTTACTTGATGTTGTTAACATCTATTGTTAAACTTCCAGAAAGGATTTTAAAATTATTTTTTGATACAATTAACTCTTATGTAAAAACTCTGAGAGTGTTATCCATAAACATTGTACCTCATTGAATAGGGCTGGTATGTAGTAGCAGTATATACCAAAGTCTTACATCATTCATACATACTGATCATTACATCCGCAATAGAACCCTCTACAAGGTATATTTCTGACACACACACTACACCAGCTGAATAGAGGCTGTACCCAATGGGATAACTTAAAGACTTGAAAAAAATACTCACAAGTGGTATAGTGCTTGTGAATGAAGAGATCCTGCTTCCCTGTCTCCTTTTGCGTGGTAGGAAAAACTTTACTGTAGTTGAATTTCCCTGTGGTACAAGCAATATTCATCCTGCAATCATATCTTTCTCCACTCCAACACAGTAATGCTCACAGCACCTCATGCCAACATTACAATAATATGTTAATATCCTTCGGTCCATCACCATGTCTAATTTGAATCACATTTACGTTTGATGGTGGAATACAGAGAACCTGCTCTCTGCTGTGCTGACAGCACTGTCATGTTACACAGTGGATCTCCCTATCTGGAATGCTTGTGAGTAAAATATATTGCTGTATATTTTAGGCAACTGGAGGTTGTTCTCAGAAGCTGACAAACTTTGGTTATGCTGTTATTCATTTCTATAGGTGTTTGAAATGTAATAGTAAACAGTGATGCAATAAACGTACTATGTAGAATGCATTTATGCAACTGTGCAGTATTTTGTAATTACCCTGGACAATTTATAAATTAAATTCAACTAAATCTATGTATATCATCTCTCAAGTTCTTTAACTTTCTCTGTCAAAGTTAACTGATGGAAGAACTCAAAAAAAAAAAAAAAAAAAAAAAAAACAGACAAAACCAATCTGGCAATCAGTAATAAAAAGCACCAAAACAAGAGGCAATCCTGGCACTTATCGATTAAAATTTTGTGTCAGCATTGCCTCTGTGATAGAAATATCCAGATGTTGAATTATCAGAAGGTAATCATGATTTTCATTCTAAAACCATAATTTGTAACTGGATAGATATTCAACTAGAGCTGAAGAGGTGGTTGTTAAAAAAATATTATTTTTTTTCAAAGCTTCAGTTTTCAAAATCACTGTGCTCCTTGGACTTTTATTATTTTATAAATATTTCAGTATGGCATATTCTCAGCATTTCTAGAAATGTTCATGTCCTATTTTATTGGCTCTTACATTTACACAAATCCTGTGAAAGTCCAGAATTGCATTGTATTACATTAGCTTTAGCAATAATGGTGACAAATAATGTTCCCTGTGTCAATCCTTATAGAATATCACAGCCTCCAATTCCTCCATTAGCACACAAACAGGCTTTGCCATACTTCTTTTTGCTTTTACCTAACAAATTGATTGTAATTCTTTAATAATTCCCTCAAATCAGATTCATTGAATTAATATTAATATCACTGGAAGAAACACAATTTTAACCAACTTAGTTCTCCTCCAAGGACAGTGCCCTTCCTGACAACCTGTCTAGCAAAAGACAACCCCTTTCCTTTAGATTCTGTCTAGAAATTTCATTTATATTCTGGAAAACTCTAACATGCGGATATTTGCAGGCACTCTACATTCATGGAAATCCTGACACTTAAAAAGTATTCTTTACCTTCTCATATTATCAGTGAGTTATTTGGATAGTAACATAATTCCAGCTTCCTCACAAATACAGCAAAAACATCCATAATTCCTAGCAACATTAATTCTACATCTCCCAGTAACAATATACACATCTGAAATAACTACAGCTTATCCAAAAGTATAGTAGGGAGTGATGAGATAATGCTCTGGTAAAAAAAAATATTTTTTTATAAACATTCATTTCCTATACAGACATTTCACTGATTTAACAATCTCCTGTGACCAAAATCATGCTCCAAAATTGTCAGCAAAACTCCAGCTGACACTATCAAAAGCTTATTTATATCCATAACAAATAGGCACCAGAAGTACTTCTTAAGTAAGGATGCCACACAAGATTGTTCCAAGAAAGGCTATATAAGTGCTTTCATTCTTTTAATTACTTTCAAACAAAATGGAACTTCATCAGATATAAAGCAATACATCATTTCCCCATTTAAATACCCATGCATATCATGTGATTTACAACCATTTAAAAATTCATCATCCTTTTAACACATTAATAAAAATCTAATCATTATATTTTAAACCGTAAAAATACACATATTGTTGTTAAAAAACCTACTACTTGGAACTTCCTAACCTACTATTTATATAAATTAATGTGCAATTCCCGCTGATAAATAAATTAACTTATTTGTTTGTTGATTTGTTTACATTACTACCCCACTTACTAACTTAAGTTAGGTTAGTCTGGAATAGACTCCCCATACACTACAAACAGAGCACCTCACTGACCTTTTTCAAGAGCAACCTTGATGACTGGATGGGTAATCACAAATTTGTCCCAGGGGTTCCACCTGTGTCCCTTACTGACACAGGTGACAGGTGCTGACTGAGGTTTCTTTTTGGGGATAAACTATTGGCTAGGCTTGTAAAACCCCCAGGGCCATTAACCTAGTAACCTCCTATGATCCCATGATCCTGTGATCCTATGGTCAAGTTATTTTGCCCTAGCTGTAACACATGTAATCAGTTTACCCATTTTCATGTCATCTGTATTACATGCTGTCCATTTTTACATCATCTGTATATGTACTGTAGAATACCTCAGATGAAAAAGATTGTATTTGAAAAATACAATCTAAACAAATATGGGTCTAGGAGAGAGCCCAGTGGAACACCTTGACTGTAACCTAGAATGTCATCTGACCATTTACTGTATGATACTTTCCTTGTCCTATTTATAAGTCATGCAGCTGTCCATCTTATCAAGAATACATCAATAGCTAGTTGTTCTAATTAATTGATTAGTGTTTTGTGTGCAGCCATATCAAATACTGAAGTTAAATCAATATAAATTACATCACAACTTACATACATTTTTTTCATCTGTAGCTATTATTAAGTTGCTATAGAAAATCATGTTACAAGTATTTATAAATCTATTTTGACATATGAATGCTGATATATCATTTCAAGTCTCAAACCTTCCAGTTCTGACAACAATTTATCCAATATGACCTTCTCCATTATTTTTCCACAACATGAAACAACATGAAAGCAAGCTTATGAGTCTGCATGGCTCTAGGTTTGTGCTACTCCCCTTTTCCTTAAAGATATATTTAACAAGTAAGTATCTCCAATCTTGAGGAATCTCCCCATAGTTAAATTACCTAGTGAATAAGAGATACAATGGTACTATAAGCTCATGCCAAAAAGTTCTCAGGTCATTATTACTAATTTTCTCTCCTCCCTTTGTGTTTTTTGGGTTCAGTTTGCATAATTCTTTTTTAATATAATCTCATTTTATTTCAGTATCTGAGATTGCTTAGATATTACCAGGACAATTTATCCCGCCCTTTGTGGAGCCAAACTGCTTTACAAAAGATTATGTAAGTAGGTCTACAATATGTTATGCCTGAGAATAAATTTTAGAGTGTTCACACAGTTTATCAATTTGTATATTTTTACACCTACCACATCTTATGTACCCACAATGTTTTTTTTTATTATGCTCAATATTTTTAGATGGGTCCTAGTTGGCTCACCAAATTTACACTATAATGAAAATAAAAACATTAAGACTATATTACCGAAAGAGCAGTTTGATGAAACTGCAGTTTGCTGAATTCCCTTTAAGTGAAATTGGTCCTGGCAGTGTAAGACGCAGGACTACATATGCAAGTCAGTACTGTTGCATGGCAGATATGCCAGCAGCTGGAAGGTAAATGTTTAAGTTTAGAGAGTTTTACATAGGAATTTTTTATCACTTTGACTTGGAGGTGCAGATCGCACTAAGGTGACTCTCAGAGAATCCACCTGTGTTGTTACTGTAGTGCAATCTCAGAACTGATATATATATAATTTGTAGGGGGTGTAGGGGGCTTGCCCCCTGCAAACATATTTTGTGTTTTACTTTGTTTTGTTTTGTTTGATATTGATTTTATTGATTTTTATTGTATTTGATATGTCTGTACATGGAGCTTTTCTCCCCTGGCCTCCATTGAAAAAGGGCTAATTTCAGCCCAATGGCCTCTCCTGGTTAGCAAACTGCAAATAAATAAATACATAAATAAAATAAATTATTTTTGTAGTGTGGTTTTGTCAGTCATTTGTTACTCAATGGAGTGAGATTTCGGGATTTTAAGTTATCGTTAATGTCTCAATATTTTCATATTCGTTAAAGTGTAAATTTGGTGATCCAACTAGGACCCCTTCAGATACATTTTCTTCAGATTTCTCCTGCTCTTGGCTCACACTGTTTAATTTGTCTGAGCAGCTTGTTTATTTCAGTTTTCAAAGTCAAAGTTTGATCTCATTTTTATTTCTTATATTTTTTTCTCTTTCACCTTAATCAAGTATCTTGTTCTTATGGAAATATACCCTCCTGATGTGATGTGCCTACATCCTGATGTTAAACATTTTTTGATTTTTTTTTTTTTTGCATTCAAACAATTTTTCTTTTAAAAAATGCCACGGTCCTTCTGCAGTTTTTTTTACTGAATGCGTAGCTCCAATTAGTTTTATATAGCAACTGTTTTGCTACTGCTATAGCTCAGGTTATATGATGTGGCTGCTGAGAAAAAGATAGGCCTTTAGTTGAGTCCTAAATTTGCACAAGGTAAGTTGTCCTTTATTTGTGAAGGAATACCTTATTACAATTTTGCACCTGTAACAGAGAAGCAGTGATCTGTGCAATGAAGTTTAGTTTTAGAGGGATGCAGTGTGGGGGCAGAGAGGTTGTGGTTTCTGTGGCTGTAACAAGATGGCTGCCTAATAGGTTTAACTGCTAGAGGAGAGATGGTCTGATTAACCAGAAATTTCAATAATTGGGATCTTAGGAGAAAGTCAACTCTTTGTTGAAGTGGGAGTCATTTGCTTTTTTTTTCAGTGTTTTACAATGCTGTTCATTTTTAGGGGACTAGCTAATAAATTTACATATTTCATCTGTTATTGTTTGAATATCTGTGCAGTTAATTTTTAATACTATGACTATGAGGGGGAGGTTGTGTTTAATTTAGGAGAGTACAATTCATTTACCTGTGGCTGCTCTAGAGGCTTTGCAAGAAAGATAGAGACTTTATTGGTCCAAAATAGGAGAGAGATAACCATTTTCCTTGTATAGTCAAGGTAGAGGGAGACATTAAGGAATGGGGTGAAGCCAAATGCCAAAGTATTTAAAGATATAATGTTTTCTATGGGGTGCTCTGGTCATTGATATGCAAGGAGTTTTGTGTTTTTCTTAAGCTTGTGTTTGGTGTCAACAATCATATTTTTGGTTTTGTTGAAGGTGAAAACGAACTATTTTGTTGGTGATCCAGTGGATTAGTTTAGGAAATCTAATTGTAAATCTCTCTGGAGTTTGGCTACTGATTTGTTTTTGTGAAATAATACCATATAATTTGTATAATGAAGGAAGGAGAGATAAGGTCGATCAAGGGAAAGTTAATTCATAAAGATGAAAAATAGTAGAGGTACAAGTATGGAACACTGTAGTTCACATTTTTGTAGGTTGCCTGACTGGAAAATCAAGGTATGAATTTTGATGGAAAAAGGCAGTTTGTGAGATAGTTTTAACCCAAGGTAGGGGATTGGGGATTGGGGATCATGTCCATTTGTAGTAGGTTACAAAAATAGAATTCGTAGTGAATCGGTTGGAGGCTTTTGTAAGCCTCCATACAAAGCTAATAGTCTTTCATTGGGCAGGGTCTTCAGGGCTATGAGTCTGCTGTTGTTGGAACAAGACTTATGTTGTTTATGAGAAAAGAGGCTATCTACAGTGATGTAGTGGGTGTGTTGAACACACACACACACACACACACACACACATATATATATATATATATATATATATATATATATTTTTTTTTTAAGCAATTTGCCTAGAGTTGGAAGGATAGAGTTTCAGTAGTATTGGGAAGCTTTGTTGGGGTTAGACTTATTTCGGATTTGGCTGACAATTACTCTTTGCCATATGCTTTGCCTGGTGTTTTAAATTAGGCAGAGATTAAAAATATACTTGGGGGTGGTACAAAGAAGTCCCTAATGTGGCACATGTGCCAAGGATAGAGGCTGTCTGTGCCTGGTGTGATGTCAGTTTTTGGTAGAAGAAGTAAATCTCTGGGTTTTACTTTTTTAAAGTAAAAGTGAGAAACGTACAAATGTAGTTCTGGGGGGTGAGGCACAATTTGATTGTTTGATGGGGAGGTAGACTGGAGAATTCATACAGGAAGTCAAAGGGAAAGTATGTAGGAGTTGTTGTTGTTGTTGGGTTATTTTGAATGACACTTCCTGTAAGTCAATTCAGTTATATACAGCACTGTTTTTATGATATAGCTATTGGTATTTTGAAATGTTTTCATATTCTGGCTTATATGTCCTTATATTTCTTATCTTGAGGGATTTGTGAGTTGGAAATATTACTGCCTGTTGCTGGGAGAGTGTTTTCTATGCCTGCCATTTGCACCTGTCATTTGATTTCAATTCAGGAGTTTGCCAATCATTTCTTTTTGTTTTGAGAAGTCAAGAAATTGTAAGGAACAGGGGGTATGGCTTAGCATGAGCCTTAAGTAGCAGCCCTTTCTCTCTGCTCTGCCTTATCATATCTTTTATGATAGGAATTTTTGAGTATAACTAACTAAATAGTATTTTTGTTATATTTGGTGTCTCTTCATAGTTTAGTTAGTTAATATCAAAAATATTTTAATTATTTACAACTTTTCCTGTCAAAATTACAAAAGACAAGTTTCAGGCATCTGACTGCAGCATGAGCTTTACTAAATCCTCTCATCAGGACTCTGTATTAAAAAAAGGGTTTCAAACTCTTTTAACTACCATACAGGAATTATCAACAACATTTGGCAGAATGGACAACTTTAAAGAAACTACTTTGCAACAAATGGAGACAATACATCTGGATCTAAAACAGCAGAAGAAACACATTACAGGTATTGAAACTTCCTTAAATGACATGGATAGCAGAATAAAACAAAATTAACATAACCTGGAATTTCTTCTAAAACAGAATATTTTTCTGTTAACAAAAATAGATGATCTAGAAAACAGATCTCGAAGAAATAACATCAGGATCTTTGGTTTACCAAATAACTTGGAAGAAAACAACTTGGAAAAGTTTTTATCTTCATGGCTACCAGAAATCTTACAACTCCCTGAAGTGCTTTCATTTGGTATAGAAAGAGCTCACAGGTCCTTGTCTTCCTTTAAAAATACCAAAAGCACTTCTACAAAGTCAGTTATAGTTACATTTTTATCATCCCATGATAAAGAAATAGTTTTGAAGATGGCTTAGTGTAGGTCACCTTTTAAATACAAGGTCAACATCATTCGTTTTGATAATGACTATTCTTCATCTGTTATCTCAGAAAGGAAACAGTTCCTTCCATTGCTCAAAGAACTAAAAAAAAAAGCATAAATAAAGTTACACTTACTTTTCCCTGCAAAGCTGAAAATCTTCCTTCATGATGGTCCGAAGATATTTGAAGAATAAATCCATTAAATCTAATAAAATATTGGATAAAATGGATGAAATGGACTGAGCTAGTTCAAGTCTCAAAAGAATTGTTGAAAATGGTAATTGGAAAACAGGTGAACACAAGAAGAAACTTAAAAATAACTCTCTTTTTGTTTTTCCTACATAATGGACTTTTTTATTTCCTTTTATATAACTTTTTTCTTTTTATTATGACCCAGACATCATGGGATTTGAAAATGGTTCAACAGGCGAGTGCCTTTCTTTTCTTTAATATATAATGTTTATAATTTATGTTTATATATTATCTAATTGATTAGTTACATTTAATAGCTATTAGTAGTCTATATATATTTCTCCTTTACTAATATTAGTTTTCTTTATATTAGATATTTTGGGGTTATAATTTATTATACTTTTTTATATAAGTAACCTTTAATGCATTCTACTGTGTTTAGCTTAAGTAAAGGAAAAAATGGGGAAGGGAGAGGTAAAGGAAACAAAGTATACAATAATATTTTCTAAAAAATTAGATTATTGCCCCATAATGGGGTGGCCATGGTGGTGCAGCAGTTAGCATTGCCATCTCCCAGCAAGAGGTTCTCCGGTTCGATTCTCAGCTGGGGTGCCTTCTGTGCGGAGTCTGCATGCCCTCCCTATGGTCACGTGGGTTTCCTCCAGGTGCTCCGGTTTCCTCCCACATCCCAACGACATGCTGTAGGTGGATTGGACACTCTAAATTGGCCCTAGGTGTGAGTGTGTGCATGTGTGTGCCTTCTGTGGAAGGTTGGGCGCTGGGCTGGCAACTCAATACCGTAAAACTCCACTGCCAATCATGAGCAGACAGGTGATCCGCTGTGGCGACCCCTAACTGGGAAAAAGCTGGAAGATGAAGAAGATTATTGCCCCACAATAGCTTAAACTTTTGAATATATGACCTGCTCAGTGTTATAATTATATTACTTATAGAACTTTAGAAGCCAGTTGTTGTTTAAAACACTTGTTTAGTATTCCGGTTCTTTTTGTTTCTTTAAATATTACTAGAATGGTTATGAAACTAGTTTAAGATTCCTTTACCATATTTCTTTTCTTTTTTATAAAAAATTCCATTATAATTATAAATAATTTATATTAAATATGTTTTCAGATTATTTTTATAGAAAGGGGATATCCTGAGATATCTTTAATTCCTTTGAATTGCTATTTAGTGTAGTTAACTGTGTATCATTGTTATGAAGATACACTTCCCTTGCTCTCCATTTCATTTTGTATGCCCTTGTGGTTTTCATTGGGTGTTTGGGCATGATGGCTTTGTCTCATGTGTTTTTGGCTAGTGTAGCCTGTATTTTGTTGGTATTGTTCATTGGTGGCTTTAGGTATGTAGCAGACCCGAAGATTCAAGGATCCAAGGTTGCTTTTTCTTGCTTTTTTTTTTTTTTTTTTATTCACTTGTTGTCTACTCTGACATTTGATGAGAGCTTTGTCTGTTGCTGGAGTGTCTCGTGTAGCTCTTGAGCCGCTGTAAGCCTTCATCTGAAGACAAGAAAGCTCACAGTTTCCCCCTGAAAAAACTGAATAATTTTTTTACCTTATCTGGCGATGTAAACGTACGCTTTTTCGAACAGCAGCAAGAGCAACATGATGTCACTAATGACTCGACGTTCTTCAGGAAAAGGAAGTAAACATTTCTCAAAGCCTTTTGGACATGCTTAAAAGTTTTTTCTTTTATTTCTTTTTACAGGAGTGATATTTGTATATTGTACAGTTAAACAAAGAAGTAGACAGTAGCAGATTTTGTTACGATCGATACTATCTTCTATTTAGTACATCGATATCACAGTAGAGATTGAATATGACTGGTAAAAGTTCATTTACAGTATATTTGTGCATATTTTGCTACTTTAAAAGGAAAAAAATGCTTTTCATTAACTCCTTGTCTTCTAGAGTTAAGTATATTGAAACACTATTATCATTAATAATTTCATTATATTCCAGTAAGTACAATACTACTGGAATCTATGTCACTTTCTATACATTACACTGTATACTATCCTTTTACTTCTACTTAGCAGAGTAACACAATAAATGTTAACCTTAATGAATCTTACTAACTAATATTTACAAATACAATAATTTTAGACTTGTCTCACAGACTTTACATGGGGCTGTAATGAATGAGCAGCTCAGAGACATTTCTAAGATCAGTTCACTGCTTTTGCTTGGCCATATTTGAACTATATTCAATATACTGGTTTTGGGTCCTGTTTTATTACTATGTCCTGATACAAGTTTGAAACATTAGTTTTGCTTTAACTGCTTAATTGTAAAAATGAATATCATTTGGTTCATCTGTGGTGTTGCAACCATACTAAATCTTACCATGTTTAGCTAATTGTGTGGTCTTTTTCACATATTTGGTCCAGTATTATATACCACATATCCCTTTCATTTTAACCTAAAGCAGTAATGTTGCAATAATGTATCTTGTCACTGAGAGTCTTAATACTGTTTACAAATGCACTGGTGGGGTGAATAGGTTAAAGTTTCAAATTCAGATAGATAGACATATCATTTTACTTCATACCTGTGGGGTATATTTAAATTTGATTCATGTGTTTTGAGTTTTTAAAAATGCTTTTAGTGTAAGAAGTCATTTTATTTTGGATACTCCTAGGAAAGTACATATAATTCTGTTAAAAAAAAAAAAAAAATATATATATATATATATATATATATTTGTAAATGATTGGTGGCAACAATTTATATTATGAATGAATACTCAACTGTAATTCTATATTTCTATTATATCTGCATATCTCACAAAAACTCTGTTTTGTCTTATATTGTTCACTATTTTTAGGTAGGTTAAATATAATTTTATGCAATCACTTCATTTTGTTTAGTAAGAAATATATGTATCAGTGTTAGACATTTAAGAAACACATTGTAGTAATACACAGATTGCAAACAGATTAATAAGTAAATAAGCTTACCAGTGATTTAGTAATTATGACATTTTTTGAATAGTTGATTTACATGTATATTAAAAAGCCATGTTTTCAGGCAGTGCATGATAGAAACTTGCTTCTAGTAGGAATGTTAATTTGAGTGATTAATGTCACTCAAATTAGGAGTTTATAACTCTAGGTGGGTTTTAAAAGGTTTTCTTGTTAAATGTGTTTGTTATAACTTCTTGACAACAATTTTTCAGATGTTCACAAAAATAAGAATAATTGAAGTTATTTAAATATTTGTAACCTTAAATCATTTTTCTGTATGGTATACTATATAATGTGCTGTATTCAATTATTTTTATTCATTTCAGTTTACAAACTAAAAACTAATAGTGATTTTAGCCAACATACATTGCAATCCAACAAACTAACAACATGACATCACTTTATTGTATTTTTCTCAATATAAATGGTTTTAATAACCCCAACAAGAGAAGATCTTTGAATAAATATCTACAATTGCATTATTCACAATTAATTTTTCTCCAAGAAACTCATTTAATAGAAGATATTTCCAAACTAGAATCTAAATCTTTCTCAATTCTTGTTAGCTCTGAACATTCACAAGAAAGAAGAGGTGTAGCAATATTGTGGAATAACAAACTACCACAGCCTAAAATATTAGACACATACAAAGATAATAAAGGTATGGTAGCTTCAATTATCATACAATTTAATAATTTAATATTCACTATAATACATATATACTGGATTCCTGGCTTTGGACAGACATCAGCACAACATATTGATCATATTATTCAATTCTCTAAGGGTAATATTATTTTATCTGGCAATTTTAATTGTATTTTTAGTAGCTCTGATTCTTCCTTTAATGGTAAAAAAATGTTTCAGGTTCAGCTAAAGTATTAAAAGAGTTTTCCAATTATTTTTTTAAAAGACATTGATAATTATGCTGACTCAAAGTCAGTATTCTACACATTTTTTTCACACAGACACAACACATATTCAAGAATAGATAGAGTTTTTATTCCAAATAGTTTACTAGATTCTTTAAGTAATGTTAAATTTATTACATGCCCCTTTTCAGATCACAATTCTATAACCTTTGATTTATATATTCATACTAACACCAATGCTCAGCTAAAACAAATCCCAGCATATATAACCAAATTAAAATATTTCAACACTTTCATTCTGCAATAAGTTCATAGTTTTTTAGAATTCAATACCAATAATAATACATCTGAAATTTGTATTTGGGATGCAATGAAGGCATATCTATATGGCAGAGTAATTTACTGATATAAGAAAAAAAGATGTTCATGGGATAAAAAAACTAAAAGAGATACAAACAAAACTAGACACCTTAAATCTTGAGTTATCAAAAAGCCCACAAGTAAAATCTAAATTGGATGAGCTAAAAATCTTAAATAAGAAATACCTTGCGATTCTTAATCATAAAACTAAGAAGTTTAGAGAAATATAAATTTATTAATTTTTCAATTAATCCAAGATCTTTGAATATTTTATCCAATAAAGTAAAGAGATTGAATAAATTCAATCACGTTAAGGAAATATATTCACACCAGAAAAAATAGTTTCTGATTTGAATATATTAATTGAATTCAGACAATTTTTTTCTTAATTTAAACCAAAATCCTCTACATTAATAAACTTAAGGAAAGATATTCATTTTTTTTATTAAAAAAAAACTCTAAAAGTAGATTAACAAATGAGCAAACTAAACTTCTAGATTGACAAATTACTTTAAAAGACATCTGAGAACAAATTAGCATCCTCAAACAAAATAAAGCACCTGGTAATGATGGCATTATTCCAGAAATTTACAAATTGCTTCCAGATAAAGCACTAACTTTATTACTTTCAGTTTTTAACACTATACAAGATAAAATTATTACTTCTCCTCATGGAAGTATAAGTTCATCTCTCCTATCTTAAAAACCTGAAAATGATCAAAAAAATGTAATTCATACAGACCTATTTCTTTACTTAATACAGACTACAAACTATTTGTGTCTATATATGCAAAAAGACTCAAGGTGTTTCTTCCTAACTTAGTTGATTAAGACCAAACAGGTTTCATAATAAACAGAACAATGTATGATAATATTAAAAGAGTAATAACTTTAATTTAATCAACTAAAAGCCTAAAATATAATTTAACTATAGTTAGTTTAGACATAAATTGTGCTTTTGACTCTGTCAACTAGAATTACTTATTTATTCTTTTACAGGAACTACATTTTTCAAGCACTTTTATAAATCTTCTTACACAGTTATATATAGGCTCACAAGCTATTACTAAAGGCACTTAACAAGGTTAACCTTTATCCCATCTATTATTTACTTTAGTTATGGTGACTTGGGCCAACTTGATTAGAAATAATAGTAATATTAAGGGATTTGATATAAGTCTTAACAAAACTTCAAAGATTCAAATGTTTGCAGAGGATATTTTGATTACCTTGGGTGGCAAAAATCCAACAATTCAATAATGATTTAATTACATAGATTATTTCCAAAAAAAATCAGGTCTTACATGTAATCATAATAAAACACAGATCTTATTATCTGGTACAAAAATATAATATTTAAAATGAATTTGAAAAATATATACTACAATCCCAGCAAAAAAAATATCTAGGAATAATTACTGCTAATAGTCTAAAAGAAATTCAAAAACTGAGCTTTGATAAAAGTTTGATAGAAATAAATAACCTAATACTTATATGGTCTAAAATAAAAATTTCAATGGAAGAGAAGTTATCAATTCTAAAGATGATTCTTCTACCAAAAATTCTATACATAATCTAATCTATTTCTATACCTCCCTCTTATGCAGTAATTAAAATGTTTAATTCTATCATTAAAAATGTCTATGGTATCCAATGTAACCCAGAATTTCCTTAACATACCATATGTATAGTTGGAGTAATGGAGGTATTGCTTTACCAATCTTAGAAATGTACTCAATTTCCTCAGTCATTAAGACAATTTTGTATCTTATAGATAGTAAATATTCAGCTAAATGGAAAGACATCTTATCCTCATCAATAAATCTAAATAATAGTAATGACCATTTTAAGTTAAAAATATTGAATAATACATCTATATGGAAATTAAAGGAACATTTTTCTTTATGCCCTACTCAAACTTTATATTAATATGATTCTAAAATCCTTTAAAAATTGTATACATAGATTTCAATCATATGGAAATCAGATATTCCTTATTTTACCTATAACATATACACAGGGGGTTATCTTCTCCACACATTTTCAAAAAATGTCAATATTTGAACAAAAACAACTGATTTATTGGCATGAACTGGTAAAAAATAATGAATTACAATCCAACAATACTTTTTTGGCAGAAAATGACATTGATTCTTCATCATGGCTTGATATACAAGAAGCTAGAAATTATGTTAAAAATAAATTTGACTTAATACCTTCTTCAGTTAAAATTTAATTCCCAAATTCATTCAATACCTAATTGTTTATTCTCAGCAGAACAATTTAATAAAAATTAATCTGTCATATATATATATATAAAACTATCAAATCAGATTTAGAGAAATTCCTTAATTATTGGAAATAATTTTTCAGAAATTAATAAAACTAATCCATCAGATAAAGATAAATTAAATTTTCTTCAGTCTCCAGGTAAAACAACTACTTTACAAAAATGGAGAATGTTTACCTGGAGATTTTTAAATAGATCATTCATCACTCTTCATAAAATAAATAAGATGTTTAAAGAAGATATATTGTGTTGGAGATGTTTAGAGATTCAGAATGCTGATTGGGCACACATTTTCTATGAATGTTCGCATATGTAAAAATATTGGGATGATAATAATTTGGTTGGAGAAGAGAGTCAGGAGTGATTTGTTACAGACGAGTACCAGTAAGAGTGAAAGGGAAGGTCTACAAGAGGGTAGTGAGACTAGCTATGTTATATGGGTTGGAGAAAGTGGCATTGACAAAAAGGCAGGAGTCAGAGTTTGACGCGGCAGAGTTGAAGATGTTAAAATTTGCACTGGGTGTGACGAGGATGGACAGGATTAGGAATAAGTATATTAGAGGGTCATCCCAGGTTGGAAAGTTTGAAGACAAAGCCAGAGAGGCAAGATTACGTTGGTTTGGACATGTGCTCAGGAGGGATGCAGAGTATATTGGGAAAAAGATGCTAAGGATGAAGCTGCCAGGTAACAGGAAAAGAGGAAGGCCTAAGATAAGGTTTATGGATGTGGTGAGAGATGACATGCTGGTGGTTGATGTGACAGAACAAGATGCAGAGAACAGGAAGAAATGGAAACAGTTGATCTGCTGTGGTGACCCCTAACATGAGCAGCCGAAAGAAGAAGTAGAAGATCAATAATTTCTTACAGGCAATATTCACTGATAATTTTCAGCTTACAAAGTCATTAGTTTTACTTAATTCACCAATTCCATCTTGTTTAAAATCAAACAAATATTCACTTCTTTGGTCTGTATTGTCTAGAGCCAGGAAAGAAATAACTAGAAATTGGAAATCATCACACTCTCCTTCTTTTCAAAACTTTAAAGATCTTCTCTTGGAAGTATCTAGATTAGAATCATTAACAATTAAATCTAGATCCTCTAGGAACACAGCAACATACAACCAATGGTTGAATATAATTGATTTATTAGAAAAATCAATAACAGGTTTTTATTAGTTAGCTCTTATACATTTGATCTAAATAATTTTACTTATTAATAGTATAGTGAGCATCTTTGTATATAGTTCATTCCCCCAGATTTACTAATCTTCTGTGCAGGACTAGTCTAGTCCTGCACAGAAGCGGCCATTTAGGAGCAGGACAGCAGAGCGCCATGCATAGTAATGAAGGCACACTGCCTGAGCTACCAAGCATACACAGAGCGTGTACGAGCACAGGGGGCATGTCTGAGAACAGAGCTCTCAGAATAAACATGTCCCTGCAATGTTGAACAGCAGAAAGTGGAAATAAATGAGCGAGACCTCTCATACATGTCCACATATCCCCACCAACAATCCCCCACGTGTACAACAGCAACAGGACATAAAAATCAAAGGAAGAAACCCCTATATTGTCTTCTAAAACTCCAAGTACAGCTAACCATAGGTGTGCAGGTGTGCCCATTATGCAGCTACAGTTAAAGCAGCCTAAAAGGCTGAAGAGGATAAAGATGATATATGCAAATGAAACATCTCAGCAACAGTGTACTGGACAAAGCATTTGCCTAATGAGGAAGCATTCCCAGTTCGAGTCTCAGTGCGGCACAGTCTATTTTACATGGCAAAGCATGGTATAAGCAATATTTGTATTGCAAAACCAGCTAAATAACATATATTTATGAACTGGAGTACTGCAGGAAATGCACATGTGAAGAGACAGTATCATAATGAAGAAGACAGCAGTAAACAGGTGTAAGCACAAATAAGCAGTAGTAAGCATATATAAGCACCAGTAAGCACGTGCAAGTGCGTTTGCACGGGGGTAAGGACTGCTGACACAGATTAAGCAAAGGAGAAGCTAACTGGGTGTAAGAAACTGTGACCGGAAGTTAGCAGTGCTTATCACTGAGCAAACCCATGCAAACCTACTTACAACTGCTGTAAAGTGCCTTGATCACTCTGTATCCAATGGCTGGTGTTCTGGCCAGCAACAAAATAAACTAGCTCTGCAAGCGTTGAACCCAGGACCATGTACACCATACACAATATGATTTATCACTAAGCCATGCCAGATATGCATAAATCGTATGTTGTCAGAAACATAACCCCAGCCCACTCATGCAACAGTACAGAAAATGTATACCTACATCTAGATGTATGTGTGTGTAAATATATTAAAATCTAATTGAACAAAACATATCTATATATGTAGTTACATATATATATATATATATATATATATATATATATATATATATATATATATATATATATATATATACATATATATATATATATATACCGGAAATATATATATACAAATATATGAACATATATACATGCAAATGCCGACATCTACACATATATATGTCAACACCTATACATTCACATATACACAGCAAGTTACATATATGTATGCAGATATATATCTCCGTAGGTATATACAGACAGAGGTATAATTATGTAAGCAAATATATATACCCATATAGGTATATATGGCCAGACATCTGTAGATAGCAATGGTAGATTAACAGAAACATATATATCCACATGCGCCATTAATGGGCTTGAGAGGCCCCAAACAATAAATGTCTCATACAAATTGGCATATCCTTCCCAGCCAAACACGTCTGCCCTGAAATACCCTACCAAGCTCATTTTATTGTAAGTGTGTCATTTACATAGGGATTTTAAATTAGTCTCCAAATATTTTCTTGTGATTGAAAGCCCATCCATGCAATGACTTTTCTAGGCAGTGAGTGTATGTACTTAGACTTTCAGGGTGGAAAAGCATGATGACTCATGGGATGAGACAATGTATGAGATGGATCCCAAGAAGTGGAGAGTGGAGAGTGTGTAGTGGTGTGGTTAGACACGACCTGCACCCAGAGTAAGGATGAGTGCTGTAGAGGAGGTGCAGGGTAGGAACTATGAGTATGAAATTATGGGCTGAGGCGTGCAGGTGTTGGCTGGAGCGGTTCTATTCAGACCTCTGCGGTGATGTAAGAAATAGTGTGCATTGGGCAGAGCTGCCACCTAACGAGCAGCCACTCCTGGTATAAGTCCCACTGCAGCACAGTCTATTTTACATGGCAAAGTATGGTATAACCAGATGTGTTGTTGCAAATCACAATAAATAACACCAAAGAACACATGGTCTCAACACCACAGTGTAGGTATGTAAACCGATCTAATTGGCATCACAATGTATTATTGTTGTCCTCACCCCCATCCAGGGATTTGAGTGTCCAAACCTACCTACAAATGTAGTGTATATGCACAGCTGTTGCTGTAGAAGAAATGGCCAGCTGTGGACCTTCCCGTCAGCCTTCCTGCACATCCCTGGATATTTCCCTTACTATTTGTCCCTCTTTGTGTCCCATTAACACAACTTACCTTTCAACCCCTTTATCATTACTATTAATATTTACAGTTACAAGTAGCACCCTCTTCCCCAACTATATTGGCAGAATCCGGAAACCCCTACCCACATGTATTACCTCAGCTGTTCCACATGACACATGTAAATAAGACATGAAGGAACACCCCAAGCACACTTGTATCAGCACATGCTCACCACCTGGTGAAACCCCCCCCCAAAACTTACACTCCATACCCCTACATCAACTAGTGAAACCGACACCTCCTGTCCTGCCTCGCATACAAATCCCAACATCCTTAATACCTTCCCTATTGCTCCCCTACCAATCATTCTAACAGCCTACTATACAGTGACAATGTACCCCCCCCTACCTACCTACCCCATCACTATTATCTTCTACTCTACCACACAGGTATGGCATAACTAAACCTATCCCAAAAACCTGAGTGTAACCTGTCCAGAACTGTTAAACTGGAATCTAACTTCAACTTAAACTGACCTTTGTCAACAGTCATACCTGACATGTAAACCTGACCTAAGCATGTATAATACTGACATGTTAAAATAAACTAAGCATGAAGAATGAGGTACGTAGCTATGTTACATCTGTTACTCTCTATTAATGTGTACACCTCAGTATAACTTGTAATGTGTAGCTGGGGTTTACTGTGGAGCGCCACTCCCTGGGCCACCACTGACAATGGAGAAGCATCCAGTCAGATTGTCCTGGTCAACAAATGTGAACTAAATACACAAAGTAGCATGGGGGTATGTGAGAGCATGTGGGTTTAAGCCTGATTGGGTAGCAGTAAGTAATGCCCACACTCGTTAAGCAATGTAGAGGCCAACTCAGTGTAAGACGCAGTAACTGGATATCAGCAATGCTGAGCCTCACACAAACCAGTGCATACCCACCTACACTTGCTCTACAGTGCCTTAGGAATTCTGTAGCCAACAGGTCTCATCATGCCCATTAACAAAAATAATCTGCACTCCCAGGTTGCAACCCTCCTGACCCTGCACACGATAGTCTAAGTGAGGTACCACTAAGCCATGGCAGATACACATTCAGCTGCTATCACAAACATATCATCCAGCACAGTCATTCAACAGTATAGGAAATGTATGTAAGTATGTAGATTAATACCAGCAAATATGTGCACATTGCTAAACCACAGTATTCTGAGCAGTCTATGTGTATCATACAAGGACCTGTCCAATCATACTGTGAGAACAGTAGTCTTGCATGATACTGATGAGAATGATGAAAAACGGTGCATGCTGTGGGGGCATGTGGGCGTGCTTCATGCACAGAATATCATACCTGGGGCGTCGGTTCCGTGGAACTGGGAGATTAGGCTGGCCTAGTGTGTGAGCAAACCGCTGCTTCTCAAACCCCTGGCAGGATGTTACCATTGGGGGAAACAGTGTAGATCAGCTAAGTCTACTCTTGACACAACAACAGGTCCTTCCCTGTTGGGACGAACCAAAAATTGTGAGTCACATAGATGTTTCCACTTGTATCGGAGGAGGATCAAGGGAAGGCTCGTATGTACATGGACTAAACGGATGAAGAGCCTGCAGAAGCTTGGGTCGAGACAGTATAATGGAGGAGTACCAACACGTGCAGAGAGGGAAATGTGTGGAGGTGTGGTATGGCAGGGCTAGCAACTGGAGAATGGATGGATGCTGTGTACATGAAGCTTGGGGGTCGGGGGAAGGAAACATGGGTATTACATTATGGTAGAAATATGCAAATGAAGCAGAACAGCAATAGTGTAGTAGGTAGAGCATCCAACAAATGAGCACACATTCTCAGTTGGAGTCCCACTGTAGCACAGTCTATTTTACATGGCAAAGCACGTTATAACCAATATTTTTGTTTCAATACCCATTAGATAGCTTATATATATGAACTGGAGTACCACAAGAAATGCACATGTGACGTATCCGTGTCAGACGGAATAACGCACTAGTAAGCAGGTGTAAGCGCAAACAAGCAATAGTAGGCATATATATGCACTACTAAGCAGGCTTAAGGCCTTACAACTGTTTTAAAGTGGCTTAATCACTCTGTATCCAATGGGCCTTTGTCAGCCCAGCAACAAAATAAACAGCTATGCAGGTCACAAACTCAGGACCCTATACACCATAGTCCCAGTAGCTATTCACCAAGCCATAAAAGAAATACAGAAGAATGGGGTAGTAGTAATCATATCCTCACCATTGTATAACCAAACTGAACCTGTGAAAGGCATCGGTATACAGTCATGTGTGCCATAACTGACTACAGAACATACATATGTGAACTGGAGTACTGTAGTAAGTCCAGATGTGAGGTGTTATTGTAATCAAGTGTAGAAGTTCCCAGGACCCCATACAGTGTACTTACACATGTGTCATGGATACAAGACACATATATAACAAGTGATGAAGGGGAAATCAATGCCAAAAGGCAAATATTATGCAAATCAAATAATATACACTGCTAAGCATAGCACAGCACTTGCTCCTAGACTACTGGCAGGATACTACCAGTGGGAGAAACAGTGTCAACCTGCTAAGTCTACTCTTAACCAAATGCACATCTGTCCCTGGCAGCATGACCCCAAACATCTGCTAAAAAGAGACCTTGGGGTAACATACCATGCCTCAAAGGTAAGCAAAGATGGTAACGTATGTCCGTGGACTAAATGTGTGGGAAGTATGAAGACCCATGGGTTGGGACAACATACACGAAGAGTCCCGAGAAGTGGAGAGTGGGCAATGTGTAGTGTTGTGGTTAGATTCGAAGGATGACTGATGTGGAGGTGGAATGGGGGGGATGATGGGTATGACATTATGGACCAAGGTGTGCCAGGGTTGGATGAACCCGCTCTAGGGGAGGGCTGCGATTTGTGCAGAGGCCATCAGCTGATCATGAGTATCACTTAAAATACACATGCTGCTGCCTAAGCAAAGCAGATGTAGGTCTCCACATCCAGCAGAGAGGGAGTGGGAGAGGCAGTCAGAGGGAAAGACATGTCAGGGATGGATGGAAGAGTAAAACTGCAGCTTGTTTGTGTCACGCACCCACCAGCACAGGGTATGAAACCCCTGACAACTATGTACTGCTATCACAGTTCGATGCAGTTAGTGGATGCGCCACATGGGGTTACCTGTTGTGGATCCTTCAGAACATTTCTGTGATGGTGAGTGACATCTGCAACAGGGATATGGTAGCTATATGGTAGGTGACTTACACGTGCCTGTCCACATGAACAGGTGCCAGCACCAAGACAGCCAAACTCTCACAGGGACACGCACACATTGACACACTTGGCAGGACCAGGAGCACAACTCACCAGTAGCAGGATTGCCACAGCACATCACTGTGCAGGTATCACATGCACCGCACGGGACATTTGGAGGTTGTATGGGCAAAGGGATGCTTCAGTATGCCCATGGGGGTTGTAGTGAGTGTGGATGTGAACATACGCACCATACAACATACAGACAAACACACAGGGTCCCAGTACTGACATGCATGGGTGCATGTCTGCACAAGTGTGTGGTGGTCGACTGTGGTAGCAGGCTATACAAGGGTAGGCAATGGGTATACCTTGGCATCAGTCCACATGACAATGGTCTGCATTGTGTCTCAGGGCTGTAGTTTCTGCACTTGCCCACACAGGTGGGTACTGTATCCCCCATCCAGTCACCTGGGTGACTATTGTGTGTGGCCAATGCTGTGCATCGCTTGCCATGTATGTGTTCCTTAGTCCATGACATGGACGGTGTCTGGGATGTGCATGCCTCTCACATGTATGTACAATGACATGTGGAACTGTACCTGCGGTGTCTGGCCCAAGTTGTTAACACATATTACCATCATATGTGCCAGTGGTGGTGAGCAGTAATGGGCACGAGGTTTACTCTGCACCTACATTGATAGCATACTAACATCATTCCTTGGTGTCAGTGGCATCTGTCCATACAGGGCATGTTGTCAGGCATGGTATGTCTGTTGTGGGACACATGTGATGGCACCACATGTGGTGCAGGTGTCCATTGGGGAACATGAGGGAGGTGCACTGTCAGCATGTACATGCATATTGAACAGATGGACAGGGTGACATGCCCTCTGTAGCCCACTGCTATCACTCCATAGTTATTATCAGTGGCCAATATGCAGTGTACTACCCACATATTGGCTGTTGCCTAGGCATGTTTGTGTGTAACCGACATAGGTTGAGAGTGTGCTCCGGGTAATACTGGGGTTGCTAAATGTGATTACCTGGCCTTGATGTCACATGTATGGGTATGGCATTGCACCCCAGCCTTGCAGCTATTTCACATCTGTTATCCCTGTACGGTGGACATTGTGCTATATAATAGGACCACCATATAAGAAATATGCAAAACCTGCTCCACACTGGCCACAGGTGTCAGACACTCACAATCACCTCTGCACAGGATACGAGTTACGAACACATACACACATGTTATGTCTGGGAGTAGAACCCTTACCTAACTAGTTTATTGCACCACACCACTACGTAGTCATAGCACGCACATTACTGAAGTACTCCTTCTCCAAAGGTGTATTTCACAATGAGTGACATCAGTAGGATTGCCAAAGTAGGCCATTTGAAATGTACTGTGGGTGACTATCCTAAAATGCATTGTTCCCTACACAGACAGTGAGACACACACACAAAACATCCACAGCCGACATGTGTGGGTATAGAACCCCTGACAGAGGTCTATACCACTCTACAGCATGGAGCTTTCATAGGATGCACCATAGGGATTACTAGAGAACTCTTTCCTCAAAGCTGTATTTCACAATGAATGACATCAGCAAGATTGCCAAAGTGGGCCATTTGAAATGTACTGTGTGTAACTAGCCTATAATGCACTGCTCCATATACAGACACTGACATACACAAAACATCCGGAACTGCCATGGGTGGGGATAGATCCCTATCACAGCTCTAACTCACAATCCAGCAGTACGCAGTTACAGGACACGCTATGAAGATTACTGGGCTACAACCTTCCCAGAGGTGTATTTCTAGGTGGGTGACATCAGCAGCCTTGCCAAAGTCGAGTATAGAAATTGTAAGGAGTGTGGCTATCCTAAAAAGCATTGCTCTCTACACAGACAGACACGCACGCACACTAACACACACACACACACACACACACACACACACACACACACACACACGCACACACACACACCGTTGCCACATCTGGGGTTAGAACAATTACCTAGTTACTTTATCACACTACAGCAGTACGCAATTACAGGATGCACTATGGAGATTATTGGGCTACAACCTTTCTAGAGGTGTATTTCTAGGTGGGTGACATCAGCAGCCTTGCCAAAGTCCAGTATAGGAATTGTAAGGAGTGTGGCTACCCTAAAACGCATTGCTCTCTACACAGACAGACACACACATACACGCACACTAACACACACAGTTGCCACATGTGGGGTTAGAACACCTACCCCACTACTTTATTACACTAGAGCAGTATGCAGTTACAGGATGCACTACGGAGATTACTGGTTTACAGCCTTCCCAGAGGTGTATTTCTAGGTGGGTGACATCATCAGCCTTGACAAAGTCGAGTATAGGAATTGTAAGGAGTGTGACTACCCTAAAAAGCATTGCTGTCTACACAGACAGAGACAGACATACATGCACACTAACACACACACACAGTTGCCAAATCTGGGGTTAGAACACTTACCTAGCTACTTTATCACTCTACAACAGTACGCTATTACAGGACTCGCTACAGAGATTAGTAGGCTACCCTTTTCCCAAGGGTGTATTTCAAAGTAGATGACCTCATCAGGATTGTCATAGTAGGGCTATGGGGAGGGCAGTGTGTGTGCATGGGCCATAACCCATTCATCTAGAGGTTGAAACACCACATGCGGGTCCACGCAGGGTTATATTCCACAGGTACATGTATACAGCTGCTAGATGACTACTTCCTTGTACAGTCATGTTGCACAGCTGGCACTTGCACCGCATAGTCTGTAATGCTGACAGATACTGGTTGCTAATGTCTACAGTGAGTGACATCTGAGCCCCATGTGGTTGTAGCCATTTGGCTGTGTGCTGGGTGGGACTAGCCTCATAATGGTTGGCTCCTTGTCACAGTCACTCTCTTCCACACATCTATGTATGTCTACGATTGGCTTATTATAGTGTACTGTCCTTGGATATATGCCTGTATTCCTATCCACATTGTGTGCAAAGCATGAGTGGTGCATATTGAGGAGTGTCTGCACTAACATCTGTGACTGCCAGATATGTCTGGTCTACTGTTGTTTGCAGACATAGGCTTCATTTGTTTAAGTGTGTGAGCATGCCCAGTATGCCCATCTGTATAGAATGTGTGGATCAATTCCAGGTAGTTTGTACTCCAGTGCAGACCTTTGTGGTGTACACCTACAGGTAGCAAAGTGTTTCTGTGGGGTATCCATCAATCATTTGGCAATATGGGGAGAAACTGTGCAGGGGATAGTGTGTACTATAGGTGATTGTGTCTGTGCTGCTTCAGCTGCATTGTACTGCTGTTAGCAGAGATATTCAGACATGTGTGCTGTTATACACAGTGATGTTTTCTGTCTTCATGTACTGTCAGGTGGACATTCTTGCTCACAGTGATGTCTTGGGGGACAAGGGTGACTGCAGCTGTGCCCATTATTTTGGGCAGTCACCTACGTATTCATGGTAAGTTACGCCATTCTGGAGGGGGAGCTGCAGACACTTGCTGCCGGGTCTGTGTATTTGGTTCAACATCTTGGTACAGTGCTGGCAGAGGATCCCATACATGTACACCCATCGACATGACAGTATGGACTTATCTTGCTGTGGCAATGCCTCACAGCTGTACAGATTTGCACAGGTTACCCAGAGGCAGAGGCCATGGGTCAGGAAATTAACCCTATTGTGGTGTATGGGTAGGTGTGCAGCCACCCATTTATGTTTGCAGCCAGGGATAGTGTGTGCACACAGCTTGGTGTCAGACCTTGTACATTCCATGCTGCCCATGCTTCCACCCCCGTTATTCTAACCTCTTCCTTACATTATGCATACATTCTCTGATACTTTCCCTAAGGGTATCACCTCATCACAGGTGTGTGTTAATGTTGGTCCACAGTTCATGCAGAAGGACATGGTGGACATGTTACTGCGGTTTGTCCACATGGCCTTGCATATGGTTTATGCGGTGTGTGATATGTTGTTATTTGGGTGTCCATGACATAACATGCATTGGCAGTAAGTGTGAGACACAGGCCTTTGGCAGAGGCATTATTCTGTCAATGCCTACAGACTCAGACCACCATACAGTATATTCACCTGGGATGAAAGGGTAGGTGTGATAGGTGTTCATGCAAATACGTTCTATCAGTCTTGATCATGTGGTGTGGATGCTGGCAGTGTGCTATGTACAGCTAAGGACACACCTGCATGGGACACCTGCACTGCATGCTGCATTCTTCCACTATTGCCATATACAGGTAGGGTTATACTGTATCCATTCCCCACAGCAGGTATATGACCAGAGAAGTATCTGTGGGTGGTGTTTGCATGAGCTGGGTGCATGTGTGCTATGGACACTACTTGCATCTGACACACAGATATGCAGGGGGCATTCCAGTTATGCTGGCATGTGCAGGTACATCAGCTGTTTCCCAATACACCAGTCCTACCTCCTTTGCAATCTGCAAGTGTCCGGGCAGACATCACCGCATCCCCTACTACAGGACCAGTTACTGTGATGCATACCTGTATGTACAAATGCAAGGTTGTCTCCATTTTACAGTGACAGAATATATAATGTATGTCTGGGGTACTTTCTCATGTGTACTGCTTGTATAACTAGCCCAAAAGCCATGCCATGTCAGTCTTTCAGATGATGACACATATTACCACCATACATTTACAATGGCTTACTGCTAGCAAGTTTTATACTGGTGAGGTTTGTCTTTGGCACTGCAGTTGTGAGGGCTTGTCCCTGTGATCATCAGTATTGGGCAATGGCCACCAGGTCTTACCTCAACATGCATACATACTGACCACTCTCACACAATATGATACACACACCATCCTAACACACACACACACACACACACACACACACACACACACACACACACCTGCATATTGTGCAAATGCTACAACCTAGCCTGCTACCTTGGCTACCTCTGGGCATCTCTGCTCTACTCGTATTATACCTACTCATACATGTTACTACATTTCTACAGAGGATTGGGGGGGGCACACCTGACTGTTACTACATTTCTACACTGAACTGGGGGAAGGGGCACACCTGACTGTTTCTACATGTCTACATACGAGTTTGGGGGGCACACCTGACTGTTACTACATTTCTACATAGGATTGTGGGGGGACACCTGACTGTTTCTACATTTCTACTCAGGATTGGGGGGCACACCTGACTGTTACTACATTTCTACGATGGATTGGGGATGGGGGCACACTTGACTGTTTCTACATGTCTACATGGGAGTGAGGTGCACACCTGACTGTTATTGCCTTGCTATGTTGGATGGGGGGGGCACAAGTGACACTTGTACACATTTGCTGTGACTGTACTGGTATGTCATGTACTCCATTTCATTCTGTATTGCTAACTATCATGCTGACTAGTGGCACACCAGTGTACTACAGATCGTGGCTTTGGTTGACCTACATATTATTGTCTGACGTTCTACCCTTCTGACATAACATCCCACTGCCTAACATGCTGTAGTCTGTCTGTGTATGCCTGGGGGTGGGGTTAATCATAGCCATCATTCTGGGCCATGGCACAGGCCTGTTTGGATTTGTCTCCACTTGTCCTGCTGGCTGCTTCTGTTGTTGGGTATGTGAACCATCCTGACTGGCACGTGTGGGTCATATGGACACACATTTTGTTCAGCACATTTCCTGTAGTGGTTTTTGTCACCCTGTGTAGTACTGGCTACTATGTGTTACACATGTCAGGGTGCCACTATGGGTGTCTACTGTCTGCTGCCATAACATTCAGTCACCCAATTTCCTTGCAAGCTCACATCCATACCATAGCTACAAGTGACAACACATTCTACTCCATTTGGCAATTGGTAGGTTGATTGACTTACCTTGTGGGTGAGCCAGACTTGTGGATGGTGCTGGAAGACTGCCTATGTCAGACACACATAGTACACTCCCTATACATGGTTGAGCACAGGTGGTGTCATGTTTGGCATCCCTTTCACTGTATGTGCGAGTCGGAGAGAGGTGTCATTCCCTGGGACACTACTGTGTCAGTGCATTGCCTCTTTGCCAAGGCCAGGGCATACTGGACACGACTACTTCGGACTACTGGGGCAGGCTCAGGAATTCCTCCTCTGGGTCACTCTGTCTGTGCAGGCCTTGGCACTGGTGGGGGGCTGTGTGTCCCTGCCCCACGCTGTCCCTGCTGCAACTGTTTCCACAGGATCATATTGTGTAGCATAACACACGCCATAACAATTTGGATACATGTAGCTGGTGAATACTGCAAGGCTCCACCAGATGTGTCCAGACACTGGAACCGTGACCTGAGCATCCCAAACACATGCTCTATTATATGTCTGGCCTGTGCAGGTGCCTCATTATGGCATTGTTGTTCAGGTGTGTGCGCATTTCTGATGGGTATCATCAGCCATGGCTCCAGTCTGTACCCAACATCCCCCACTAGGTGACTGTAGGGATGTCCCCATTGGGAAATCTCTAGTACAGCTGCGTCAGATGACGTATGTGGGAATCATCATAGCTTCCAGGGCAGTCAGCACACACATTCATTATAATGCCCTGGGCATCACATATGACCTGGCAATTGATAGAGGGGATGCCCCTGCGGTTGATGTAGGCCCTATCCTGCTCACTGGGTGGTGCTTTGATGCATATGTGCATGCAGTCTGTAGCACCCACTACCCCAGGGTATTCTGCTATTTTGTGGAAGAGATGCATATTGCCGGTCAACACCTCATGGGTCTTGAGGAAATATACATGCTCACTGGCATGTGCTGACATGGCATCCAGGAACTGATGGAATACTCTGTATGTTGATGCTTATTAGTTCCCCATGATATCCCCAGTTGCACTTTGGGAGGTACCTGTGGCTAGTATACATAGGCCTACACATACCTTGGTATCCACTGGGATGGGTTACCCTCGGTCAGTTTGGTGTGTCAGGTGTGGCTGGCACAGCTCAATTACTTTCTGTAGGAGGTCTCTGTCCACCCTATAGCTCTCCACTATCTTCAGCTCATGTAGCCCTTGGTAGGTTACCCTGGGTTTGTACACTCTTCTCCGTCTCATCACTGTGGGTTGTTCAGCAACATGCACATCCTCACCACCCTCAGCCTCTTGCACATATTGTTCTATGTTGCCTGCTGCAGCTCTTCTCATTTTGTAGGTTTGTTTGTTAAAATTTCCCCGCATGTATACACCAGTGGTGTAGAGTGAGGGAAAAAACAGTGGGGAAGGTGTTTGCTTAGTTTATAGTAGTGCTCTTGGCTGAGCTGGGCTGCTGCCTGTGTAATTGGCTGCTTCTCATACATTTCACCTGCCAGATAAACTAGTTCTCCTTGATTACCTTCCTACTGCTGTGTTCCTTCCCCATTGCCCTTCTGTTTGGGCCCAGGACCATGCCACACAAACAGAGTACTCAGATGACCACACTGCTGCTGTTTCTTCATTTAACTTCTTTTTTCTTCCTGTAAAACCCAGTGTGCAGTTCAGCACACACACCCGCTCACACTTTATTATGAGTGCTAGGCAGGTTTAGACATGCCCCTTAGCTTAGCTGTGCTAAGCTAGGAGCATAGCCGAGCCACAGGTTTCCAATCCACTTACAGTATGCCTAACATACCCACTCATGATGTCACTTACCTCCTAGTCCTGCACTCAGCTATTCATACTCTTACACTGTTGGAACCTGCCTCACATGCTGGGGAAAACTGGGATTCACTATCCTTCCCTTCATTTGCATAGGATTGCCTGCTAATGCATAGTTACATGTGTCACACTGTGCCTCCCCCCTTAGCAACCACTATTCACTGGCCAGGTTGTCTTTTGCCTGCCACTGAGCATGGCAGAATACTGATTTTAGCTAGACTGCTTTTTTTATGTTTATTTTCTTATTTTCCCACCGATCCCGTTTGCGCGCTGCTGCCCTATGTTTTAACAGCCGTGATTGGCAGAACTGCAATAAAAGTTGTGTTTATTACTTTTTGTATTGTTTGCAATGCCAATGGCCTTATACTTGGCCATTGGCATGCTTCCTCCATGATATGCAGCCTTTATTTGTAGCTGTTATGTCTCTGTTTTGGATTTTGCAGACCTGTACCCGGTTACTAACCGAGTACATTTCTGCAGGTTATGCTAGTCCTGATTCCAGCTTCCTGGATAGCAGATTTATCTCATTTGCATGATTTTCACCTGCAAATGGGATAATTTGCATATGGGGGCTGGGAACGTGCAGGACTAGTGCAAGGGCACTCGTGCATGTCAAATGAGCATGTACGTGGATTGCTCGGCCGCCATATTGCCAACATTACCTCTTACACTAATCATGCATGCCGTGCACGCTTTTATGAATAAAACTTTTTAAAAAAAAAAAAAAATTGTAAGGAACAATGTGCTCTAGAGGGATCCTGCTGTACTGGTGAAGGCATCTGCTTTAAGGCTGGGGTATTTACATTTAATATCCTTTACACAATCCTTTTCCTGAAAAATTCCATAATACCTAGGCTTCTGGTTTTCCTTAAGCATACCTTATCTGCACATAAAATCACACATATATGCACAGGTGCAATACAGGTTCTATGTTTCAAGCTAAGTACATACTATATTAACACAATTAAAAGTACATTCTACATTTGACCTCTTTTCACAAGCATTAACTTATTCAAATATAGATGAGTATGAAAGTCAATTGATGTTAAAATAATTTATAGTATAATATCCTAAAAGAAAAAAATATATCCTCTCTTAAGTGCTTCCTTATCTGTTGGTAACTTTTGAAACTAAGTCCCAGATATAACCGTTTATCAAAGTTGCAGTTGGTACCAAAAATCCCCACTAATTAGCATAGAAAAAATAGATATAGATTTACTGCAAATGTATCAAAACTGTCTAAGGGCAAACTAACAGAAGCAGGAAATACATTCATCATCACCACATCAACAAATACCATCCTCTCATACTTCCATCCCCTTTAAAGACAGATCCCCAAGTCTTTAATCTGGTGAGGGAAATGGACCTGTTAAAAACCTTTGGCCACATACATGAAGCAATGTCACAGCTATTATTTTTTAAAGAATAAAGTTCCAATCTTAATGAATGCTACAAGCTACACTGAGCAGAAGAAGCATGTGCAACACACTTCGCTCAAATTGTTTACCTTTCATAGATATTGTGATTACGCCTCTCTAGTCAAATAGCCAGAAGAGTAGCAAACAGACTTGCAAAGCCATATCTATATTCTCAGATACTCATCAGTACCCAGTGATAATTAGAGAAAAAAAAACACAGAAAGGGCAGAACAGTTCACCAGTGAAGCAATCTGCCACAGTAAAACAGATGCTTTCTGTCATCTTCAAATATACATTCAGTCACTATACCTCTGAGTTCTAGAAGCTTCAGCTGACCATAAAAGGTCCTTCCATACGTAATCTGTGATGCACCTACATCATGCTCCCTCTGGGACTTGTTCCATCATCTGCTACCAGTAATAATTTGGGTCTGCTTTTCTTCAAGAGCCCAAAATGATAGCTAGCTTTTGAACTTTCCAGCTTCTCTTATGTTTTCCACTCCACCACTCTCTTCTGCTACCTTGTATGTTTTACTGCATAATGATTCCTTAGTTGGGCCACCTTGGAAGAATTAATCACCCCTTTGCTACTGTCTCTGTCTGCACTGACAGCATTTTTCTGAAACTTCTTTGCTGGATTGTTATTTACTGCTGTTTTTATTTTTGAATCTAAAGGGTTAAATCCCTGTGTTTTAATTGACATTAATTTTTGATTGGCTGGCTCTTAATATTTAAATATTGAGTGCACTCACTTAATTGTTGCATTGAGAAAGAGTTGTTATACTCGAAAGCTTTGCATTGTGTCGTGTTAATAAATTTTGTATGTGTGACAGTCTGTCTCTTGCTTTTTATTATAACAAATGGTACCTTGGCTTTTGTGTTTTACAATCATTTTTATACGAAATTAGCCACCAGCTTTTATTTACAGCTAATAATTAAATTCAGTGCTCTTTGCAAAGTTACAATTAAATTATCATTTTAGCTTTTAGTTTTCTTCTTATCAGTATAACATAAATATTTAATTTTATTGGTTCACTCATGAATAACACATAGGGGAGGATTTAGTAATCCTCCATGTAGGACGAACGAAGTCCTACTCGGAGACTGCCATCTAAGAGTTAGACGTCAGCGTGTTATGCATATGCATGAGGGTGCGCTGACTCAACTCCCAGGCTAACACAGAGCATGTAGGAGTGCAGGGGGGCGTGTCAGACTGCCGAGCAGTCCAAATATCCATGCCTCTGTAAGTGCCTAACTCTGCAAATGTCAACAGATATGAGCGAGCCTGCTTAAATGTGTTTACCCCAACACTACACTCCCCCACATTAAAAAGCCCCGTACAAATGAAATAAAAAGTAAAACAATTTTTTTTTATTATTCACCATATAGTTGGCCATATTTGCGCATGTGTGCACGGGTGTGCCCATTGCTTAGCTACAGTTAGCAATTTTGACATCGAAGAGCATAATAACAAATGTATATGCAACTAAAGCCAAATAGCAATAGCATAGTGATAGAGCCTTTGCACAAAAAGGAGGCATTCCTGGTTCTAGTCCCACCACTCCCCTTTCTATTTTATGTTTTAAATTAGTATATAAAATAATTCCTGACATATATGAATGGAATTTTAGTAAAAAGCATTGAAATGGCCAATGTATTAGCGAACAAAATGTATATATGTATATATATATATATATATATATATATATATATATAAATATAAGAAGGTGAACAGCGTTAAGGATATTGACATATAAGTGCCCATAGCTAAGCAGCATTGTACCCAGCACAATATAATTGCCCATAGCTAAGCAGCGCTTTACCTAGCGCAATATAGTTGCCCATAGCTAAGCAGCACTTTACATACTGCAATGGGTTTGTGTGGAACTGCGCACCGCGCTAACCAGCGCACCGTAGGGCAACATGGGGCAATGTGGAGCAACATAGAGCAAAGTTGAGCAAAGTCGCCTAAACACAGTCACACCCCCTAGCCTGTCTGGACAGTAGTAAAATAAAAAAGCAATGACAAGGATCAAACCCGGGACACTGTGCACCCTAATCAAAGTACTGAACTACTATGCCATGACAGCTTAGCATAAACATGCACTGTTAACATACATATACTTATAAATGAAAGTTTAACCATTGCTAAACAGGTTTGCTGTTAGCTGAGAATTTTCAAAAATGGCCAATCACAAATAAGTGTGGGAAATGAGGCATATTTAAGCTCCATAGGTGGGAATACATGCCATAAATGGTTGTAACTCCCATCTGCAGTCAGAATGGCTGGTGCTGGAGAGGGTACTCACTTTCGAGTGCAACGGTGGGGCATCGAGGAGTCAAAATACATGGTTTGGCTCCTTGTTCACCATCATGAGTCCAGACTCCTGCAGGGCCAGTTCCAAGGGACAGAGTACAAAGCGGAGGCTTGGAACCGGTTAGCTCATGATCTCACCAGTGCCACAGGCATCCCTCAGACTGTTGAGCAGGTCCGTCATCACCATGCAAACCTGAAGAGACGGAAGCAGGACCAACTGAACCGATGGATACAGGAGGCCCGTGACATGCAAGATGCCCCACTACTGAGTAGGTAGCCATGAAATGAAGTATGTAAGGAATGCTATTGTAGTCCATATAATGGATAAGTATGTCTCAATATCCCTTCATTTACTTCACAGCTGCAGGTGTCCGTGCTGCGAATCGGCAAGCCTATGCAGATAGGCTGCTAAGGCTGTGCCACCAGAGAGGCTAGTAATTATTCTGCATGTATTATTATATAAAATAAGTGAGAGAGCATGAAAAAGAGTGTTGTAACCCATTAATAAAGGTATAATAAGTCTTGAATAAAGTCTCTGCATGTATTGTAATATAAAATAAGTGAGAGAATGTGAAAAAGTGTTGTAACCCATTAATAAAGGTATAATAAGTCAGGAATAAAAGTATTCTGCATGCACCAAAATATGAAATGAATGAGAGAGCCACTACAAAAGTGTGTAAAGTAATTAATAAAGGTATAATTCCTGGACTGTGTCCATGTCACTTTCTTTGATATGTTGTTGTACCCTTACATTATGGAAATAGTACAGTTGTATTAAGTGCTGTCAATCCACACTTGTGTAGGTCCATATAAAGTGGATGAAGGGAATGCCAGTAGCTCTTAAGCATATATACAGTCCTCAACTGTTGGGTCATGGCTAGCATGTTCAGGTTAATCTGGCACATGAGTAGCTTCTGATTGTGTTCCCCACAAACATCAGTGTGCTGCAAGAAATGTAGGGGTCTGTGTAAATGTAGCTGATAATGTCACCTGAAGACAGCCAGATATGTAGATATATGAATATAAATGAAATATATAAATACGTAGCAGTAACATCTGCATTTTGAACAGTTTGTAAATCAGATACAGGTCAGGTATATAAACAACTATCAAAACCCATTTCACAATTTAATGGACACTGCCTAGTGTAATACATGTAGGGGATATATACCTGCAGTCAGTAGGAATGTAGAGTAAAGTTATAAGTATATATGAGTTATTAATGGAGTGATCTTTTTACACCCTACTTTATGGTCATAAATAATGCCATTCCACACCTAAATGGGTATGTGTAATCTGAAAAACGTTGTTGGGACATATGTCCTATTGGTTCATAAATATCTGCATGTACTTTGATGCATGTGCCCTGTTCACATACCACAATCTTGTTGGCCTGTTGCCACCAATCAACCCTGCATGCTGTTGGAATGTCCACTGTTGTTCTAAATATGCATGTGTTATGCTTGCTGTTCAACTGTTGGAATTCTTGTGTGTTGGGTTAATGGGAATACTACTGTATGCTGTTACAATGGATTTTGGAATGCTGTTGTCTGTTACTAACCCATATTGTCATTAAATCCTGCTAAACATAGAACGTATGGGAAGGCCTGTCCTAATGGACCCTCCTCTCCCACCTCAGCTGGCAATGGCACCTGGCACCAGCATGTCTGTGCCCAGCCAAGGACCTCCTCCTCCGGTGGCCCTGTGCCACCTTTGGGTGGAAGCACTGCAGGGGAGGGGGCTCACCCCCTGTGCAAGCGTGGCCGGAGGGGGGCCACCTCTCACCCTCCGAACGGTCCAGGTTGTGGTGCGTAGGGAGATCAAGCGTTCAGTTGCTGATCCTCTACATCAGCTCAAGGCAAGAGTGGCGCAACTCATGAGTGAGCCTGCCCCTCCTATGCAGCCCCCAGCACAGCCACCCTCTGGGCTGTGATGGTGCAGTGGTGACTGCCCATCGGTGGGGATGTCAGTTCCACTGTTGCCATCTGTGGGCTCATGGGCTTGCGATTTCCAAACACCCTTCCCCGTCAATGGTGTTCACCCATCCCATGTGTCATATTCCGCCCGTGTATGCATCTTGTTTGTCTTGTTGGTTTACCACCCCAACCTACCTCCCCAAATATACCTACTTCCCCTACCACACATACCACTCTCACCTGATAAAAAAGGGGGCAATCTGCTCCCACAAAAAAATTACGCCCCATACATAGCTACCCATTTTGCACACATGTCCACTGGACACATAAACTGAAATTTAATTGGCAGTACAACATACTTTGTTGTCCTCACCCCTCTCCCAGGGGTGGAAGGTTTCAAATTTCCATCCAAATTATTAGTATATGCACAGCTGTTGCTGTTAAAGAAATGGGCAGCTATGGATCTTCCCTACACCCGTCCTGCACATCCCGAGCTTTTTTTTCTACTGTCTTTCCCTCTTTGTGCCCCTTTTTCACCACTTTCCTATCTCCCCGTTTTCTTTTCTTTCAAAGAAATTAGCGCGGGTGTTAGCGGGAGTAAGCACTTTTAAGCAGTAGTTAGCAGGCTTGCGTGAGTGTGCACATGTGTGCGCTTAGCTAATTATTGCTAAGCATCATGCAAACCCATGCAAACCCACTTACAACTGCTTAAAAGTGCCTTAGTCACTCTGCATATGAGGGGCCTTGTTCTGCTCAGCAGCAGAATAAAACACCACTGCTAGTCTTGAACCTCAGACCTTGGACACACTAGACTGCATGTAGTACCACTAGGCAACAGTAGATATACAGCAAGATGTTGCTGAAATATATATACCATGCATCAAAATGTGTGAATATAAAGGAAAGGTAGGAATGCCATAACACAAAACCTGTTCTGTGGAACTCTACCAGCAGTTGTTGTGGAATTGCATTACATGACTGTGATAACAGAACCAGACATTCTAGCAGTAAATACTGTTACAGCAGCACTTCACAACCCCCACACAGTATCATAGCAGGACAATCCCCACCCAAATGTACAAAATACCAGTGTGCTCAAGGTACAGCAAGGATGTAGGTAGGCATACTCAGTACTGGAATTGTCCAGTTTCATGAGCATCCTGTGATAATGTCAATAAAATAAAAAGCACAAACAGTGCAGAAGTGAGTACATTAATATCCACAGTATAGCTGTTCCCAAACAGATCATGTGCCAAATGGAAACATCTCAATAACTACATATGTATGGCAGCTAATTGTAGATGTAAAAAAAACTCCATACTCCCATGTATCTTGTGTTAGCATTTCTAGGGGTGAGTACAATTCTACACTGTCAACTGTGTACTGAGAGAGGCAACATTCAGGTCTGAATACAACATACAAATAACTGGCTACACTCTAAGCAACATTTAGAAGAAGTATACCAACCTTCCGAGTTACACTATGATGTCCACAGCAAACAAGCATGGGCCCCACTTTGGAAAGCTGAAAGGCCTATGCCTACCTGACCTAGCAATTTATAGCATTGGGTTGCTATGACAGTGAGTATTGCAATTACCACACAGCAGGCTGCATACAATTACCAAATGGTGGCCACCAATTGGTGCAGTGGCCATCACATGCACATGTGCAGATACCTCTAAAAGCAGGCTGTACTTGCTGTCCACACATGCAATCATTTCATTGCAGCCATGGAGAGAGAGAGAGAGCGATAAAACAAGCAAGCAAGCAAGCAAGAAAGCCAGAAAGCAAGAAAGAGAGACACAGACAGACAGACAGACAGACAGATACCAGCAACAACAACAGCAGCAGCAAAAAAAAAAAAAAAAAAAAAAAAAAAAAAAAACCATATAAAATTAATTTGTATTACTACACTCGCGAAACTTAATAATACAAACTCATACAAAGTAAAGGTATGTAACTGATATGTATTTACTGGCATGTAGTAGATGTTTTTGAAGAGTACTCTACATACTTTGAATCATCCATAAGTGGCAGCGGTACGTATCTATGCACAGATGCCCTGCATAACTACTGCCATGGAGAAATCAGTGTGTAGGTGTGTGCAGTGGGATATGTCTGTGATATATGTAGTTCAGCATTAAATCTCAAACATCTGATCCATGTTATCTCTGTTCTGTACAGTAGTGTGTGCAATGGTTGTTTGGGGGAGTAGTGCATACAGTTATATAAACAAGGATGTGACAGAGTAACAAATGCATGATAGTCATATTAACGTGTAGCTTAGCATTGGCAACAGCTGTACCAGGCTAGTATGCTAATCTAGCATTTGCAGCTATATATACACCCTCTGATATTACTGTGTGCTCACATGTGACACCTGTTCATGTTGCAGCAAGGCCCAGCAGGTCAGCTGTGAGGTCCATGGACTTACAACAGTGTGGACCTTGTGTGTGTATGGAACACACATACAGAGAGATCTGTGTGTGTCAGATATATAAGCATCTGTACATGCGCATAGAGCAAGGGACATACTGCAACTGTTTGAGAAGGGTGGACATATATATGTTGTCGAAGGTTGTTATGTGCATACTTCTATGTAGGTTGTAGTGTGTGGCAAACAAGACAGCATCCAGTGCTGGTATATGACATGTGGTGGTTAAACGCTGTGGTTATGAATTGTTAGGTTTGCAGTGTTGCAGCCAGTGAGGCCTGCTAAAGCTACATGTGCTAAGAATACCTTCAATGCATTCCGCACAACACTGTGCAATATTAGTACATAACAGTATACCTCGCAACCTTTGAATAATTGATATTCCCACCATGAAAGATGGACCATATATGTGCCTGTATGGCTATCTATATGTACACCAATGTATGTTCATATTTAAGTGTTTTTTTATATATATATATATATATATATATATAGAGAGAGAGAGAGAGAGGGAGAGGGTCATATTTACTGCGACAGATGGCTGGTGACAAAGCCATGGACCCAAGCTCAATGTTGAAACTGCACTGGCATCCCTCCTGGCAAAAACTCTGTACCCATGAACTACCACATAGGTGGTAGTCTACTTAACACCGAAAGTGTGATAAGAGACCATGGGACACAGGTGGACTGTAGTCTCCCCTTCAATAATCACAGTGACACACTTGTCATGTAATCTGTCTACCTGCCACACCTCATCACAAAAGGTGTGTCATCCAGGGAAATATAGGTCAGTGTTCCCCTCAACTCATCACACATAAAGCCCATTATAGAGTATAATGCCCCATGTGGTCTGTACCTCACAAGACATCCATAGCAACTGGTAATGAGAAAGACATACCTCACAAAGAGTAATACCAGCCTCAAACAGATGCTCTATGCGGACTACCTCACAAACCCACAACTACACTGTGTTGCATACCGCCTAACAAGAGGTAACCTCTGCCTAACATACTAAGCTATGTTAAAACCAGAGTTGTTGGACATGCTGCATGTAAACAGATCACAATCTCTATGTGCTACAAGCTCTAGGGACCAAAACCTTCTGACCACATTAAACAGCACATGCTGGAGGGATAGATTCCCATCTCAGAGACATCCCATACTCCATAACAAACCAACTATCCATAGCAAACAAAGCTCCTGATTAGCAGTCATCATAAATGTTCATGAAGATTGTATGGGAGATAGTGAATACACCCAGGCAATCACCTCTGTGTCTCTGCTTGACAGGGCCATGTGAAATGCAATGACCTGTGTGTCAAAGGCCTGGGTAGCGTATGCCTAGGCTTTTATAGGCCCTAGGGCCAATAGCCTCTTACCTACCTATGAAGTGATACACACCCACATGTACTTGTTGTAATAATTGATATGTGAGTTTGACTGAGTGTGATGGTGAATGTGTTTGTGAATGTGTTAGAGTTTGGTTTATGTGTGATAGCTTAGTGGGAAGCTGTTTCTGTCATGGTATTATGTGTCCTAGCTGTGATCCCAGCAAAATATGTGTATACAATTGCTAGGCTGAAAAAGCAGTATGCCATACATTCTGACATCATCCCTTGTTGTCGACTGGGGTGCCCATTGTAGGCCAAAGCAGTACATGCATGCTTATTGAGTGTTACGTCTGGTGAATCCAACCCCTGTATGAACTGTAGTACTACCTGAGGCTGTATGCCTAAACAGCACAGTATGGTGTACGTCCACATTGATTGGAACCACTATTCCATGTGTTCCCTGTAGTCCACACAGATTACATACCTCAGGCATATGGTCTTGTCACTACTGACACACAGTACTGTAAGATACACAGGTAAAGGTCACCTCTTTTGCCATACCTATGTATCTGATATGTATGTCTGATGTGTGTGTGTGTATATGGCTGTACCATGGCGTCGGTCATATGTGTGTTACAGGATGTAGGTGCATATCTAGCAACATGTATAGTGTAGTACAGCAGTATGCCACCTATATTCATGAATGTGCACATATGTTAGGCAGGGGTCTGCCATCAACAACTAGTGTGGTATACCAGTGATACTGTCACTGGACTTTAATATCATTGCAATGGATTAGACTTTTCATGATGCATTAGCATGATATATACCTCCTGTGTCTAGGTTGTGCATTGTGTCGCATACAGTGTGGCATGTACTGTTGTATAGTATTACATACTGTTGTAAGTTTGTTGCTGAGAAAAACATGGTTTGATATATAGATTGTGCCAGGCACTGTCAGGCAGTTGTGGGTTGAGTACTGACATGTGTTTTTGAAAGTGTGTATCCTCTGGCAGCCAATAGGTTGCTATATATGGCAGTTAATTGATATCTGTACATAAGAAATGTACGTGTGCCTCATGACTTGCTCACACATATTGTTTCATTGTCTTCCAGGGCTATGTCCCACCATCGTAATCCCGCCTATAGCATGGCAGAGGAAGAGGTAATAACATCCAGCCTGGTGCAGCAGTAGGACCTGCTGTTCTCTAGAACCAGCCTGGACCAGCATGAGCGGACTGCACTGTGGCAAGAGCTTGTCCATCAGGTAAATGACATAGGCATGCATAACCAGACATATGAGCAGGTATGCCATCACTGCAGTGATTTAATAAGACATGTCCGGCAGCGTGCGTCTGATATGCACAAACAGCAGCTTGCCACAGGTGGGGGTTAGCCATCCACCCCCCCCTCACCAGAGTGGAGGAGCTGCTCCTGAGCCAGGTGGCTCCTGGTCAACAACAACCCCAACAACTAACGTGTGTCATCATGGAGGCCAGAGTCACCCAGAAAGCTAACATGGAGTGTGCAGGTAACATGGCATAGCTATAGACTACTTTTACCTCAATTGTTAGGGCATGCTTATGAGAGATGTGTACTGTGTAGTTAGATGATGTGGTGTCTAGTGTTGTGCAATGGTAATAATTAGGAATACAATCTGTATGCCTGTGACTGTCAACCGTTGTACTACTGTGCGATTGCTAACACACAGTAGCAACGCAACACTTGTTGCCACTGACAAAGTGTCTCATATCCTTGTAGGTCCCTCTGGTGTGACAGCAAGGCAGCCAACCAATGCTGGTGAGTGTGTTATACCTTTAATACTGCTAATTAAATGTGCATGTCATAGGTGAGGTGTAGGCCATGTAAACGTAACACACATAGGCATAATGCATGCTGTGCATGTTTGCTGTGTGACTATGCACATCCCAGTAACGTGGGTAGCTGCCTATAACACATACAATACACAGAGCATTCCGCACAATTGTGGCAACACTGATGTGGACATTGGATAGGCAGAGTCGATACACATGCACACAACATACACAACACTGTCATATGCAGTACACGTTAACATGCTACACATGGCATATTCAGACGCCCACTGTAAGGTCACACCACATTATCCCACACTTCATCCACACAGCACACATAATATACCTGAGGGGAATATGCCTCACATGTGTCTGTGCGACACACTTTGACACATTACACATTCATGGTAGGCAATGCCCCCTATTGTGCACCTTACAAACCCATGTAACAACTGGCTGTGAAATGGTGACTGTAGCCATGGTACTGCATTTCCTGTACAGCATGGTATGTGCCGGTCTGGCACACATTACTAGCATTGTGTGACCACATGATGCTGCATGATGATGGCTCATGGTGGTACACCCCATCCAGTTACAGTGACCACAGTACTACACATAGCATCACCTGCTATGCACCTTAGTGTTGTGTGTGTGCAAACATAGGCACCTATACACAATATGCATAGCAATCACCATTTGTGCAAAGTGACACTTATATGTCATGTAATGCTATTGAGGGTATAGGTCACATGACACACACTGTGTCTGTGTGATGTCTACTGTTGAAGTTGTGTTGTAGCATGCCATGTCATGTCTGGCACTGGCATGTCCACGATATGCCCTACACTCACCATAACCACTGTACAATGGACATGTTGAGCAATGGTATTCCATCAGGTTAGCATGCACCACTCATCATGTGTGTAGACATAGCATGCATGTCCTAATCATGTGTCCACAATTATCTGCTGAAGACACAGATGCTCTAATCAGAAATGGATATCTATTTGACACACAGATACACATCCAGCCATGGTATGTATACCTGTGACAGATGGTGCACAGAACATTGCAGAGCTTATAATACTTGCACAGCACTGTCGTGTCCATGTATACAGTGCATTCCATGGTGAGGCCAATCACTGAACAACAACACATGCATCAAAGACATGTATAGTGTTAATGGCAAGGGCTGTCAACACCCGCACTGCATGCTGTTGTGAAACACTCGTCCTGCATGCTGACATGTGTGATATAACTGTTTGCCTTGTGATACTGTACCCACCCTCACCCACTATTGAGTATGTTCTGGATTGCTGGTGGTGTGTGTGTGTGTGTTTGTTTTAGTGATGAGTGCATTTGTGTGCATGTGTACATGTGTGCATGTGTTCGTGTGTTCATGTGTACATCTGTTCGTGTGTTCATGTGTTCGTGTGTTCGTGTGTGCATGTGTGCATGTGTTCATGTGTCCGTGTGTTCATGTGTGCATGTGTGCATGTGTGCATGTGTTCATGTGCTCATGTGTTCTTGTGTTCATGTGTGCATGTGTGCATGTGTTCATGTGTGCATGTGTGCATGTGTGCATGTGTTCATGTGTGCATGTGTTCATGTGCGTGTGTGTTCATGTGTTCATGTGTGCATGTGTGCATGTGTTCATGTGTTCATGTGTGCATGTGTGCATGTGTTCATGTGTTCATGTGTTCATGTGTGCATATGTGCCGACATCATGTACAGGTCGTAAAGTGTGTTTCCTGTCTCTTTCTCACAGGTGCTGACCTTGGGCTGGTTCACTGCAGCAGGGAAACTGATGTCACTGAGCAGAACAGTGATACTGATGATAGGTGTGTTGAGGCACAGGCATGTTTGCCAGGGTCTGTCATTGGGCCACCAATCGACAGTACACGGCTGTCCACCCCATCCATGCATACAGTCATACTGCCAATACATCCATCACCAATGCCCATAGCTGAGGGGACAGCGCACAGTTGGCATTGGCCAGGACAGTGTGGTATCCATGGCACATGGATCCCAACACAGCAGCCATACCCAGATGTCTGGAAGGGTACCACATAGGCAGATGTCCAGGGGTTATTGTAGGAGCACTGCTGCTCATCATGCCACTGGCAGATGTGCCACAGGTCTGACAAGGTCACGCATGTTCCAGGCTGTCATGGTGGCACAGGCACGTATGGAACAGTACACCAGACAGGGACTAAGGGCACAGAGGGCACATAACACCACTGTCATTGAAAGTATCCATGACCTAGCAGGTGCCATCCATCATTACACAGAGGTCACTGATAGACATTGGGGAGAGACATTAGATATCCTCCGCAATGTCATGTCCATGTGTCAGGACAGTGCGGGACAGTTGAGTCATTGACGTGGACATATGTCAGCAACATCAGCAGCTGGCAGTCACCGCTGACATCCCTCAAGCCACAGCCATTCCCGTAGTGCCAGTACCAGCCCCAGCAATGTTGGGGGTGGGCTGTCCATAGAACGTCCTAGAAGACCATGTGCACATGGTTCTGGACAGTCCCAGCAGGGACCTGTGTCCAGTGTACATCCATCCACCTCTGGGGATAGTACCCAGTCTGGCTTAGTACCTGATAAGTGTCAGTAGCACCCCTGCCAGGCACAGGTACTGTATCCGTGGCCAGAGACGGTGATCTCTGAAGCCTCGCAGGTACAGTCTGTGGCTGTCCCACTAATACCCATATATGGCAGCCACATGGTGGAACTGTGTGCATGCAGACACACACACATACTCCAGACACCTAGGGCTAACACATACCCACACACATTACATCAACATTGGCCCATTCCGGAATTCGTGCCCCTCACACACACACACACACAGACACACACATACATGTCGATTGGAAGGCTCACTGTAGGCCTCTGGCAAACCAACAACACACCTTGTGTATATGATGAAACCTGTGCTGCCTCTTGTCATCTGTAACATCGATGCAGGAACATGGTGCTGATGCACAGGGTGTCTTTATAGCAGTAAAGCAATGTTAGCATGTTGTCAGCAGTACAATGTAATATGCTTGAAGGTGTAGCTGAGCAGACATGATGCATTAATGCTATGATTGTCATTGTACTGTTGTTTACACCAGTGTCGGTTCCAATTGTGTATTGTCCAGACACGTGCCACTTGGCTGATGTGTGCAGTATTGGCAGCATGTGTTTGAGAGTGGACAGTATGTGTCGGATGTGTGTAACACAGATTTGCAGGTGTACAGTTCTGAACATGGTGGAGGTGCACTGTCTGCATGTACATGCATAGTGGATACATGACCAGGGTGACATGCTCTGTATTACACAGTAACACTCCATAGTTTATATTGGTGGCCAGTATGCATTGTACTACATACATTTCGGAACCTGACTACACATGTGTGTATGACATGGTTTGACACTTTGCTGTGGGTGATACTGTTACTATCTGTCATTGTTTTGCATTCTGGTAGTATACATCACTTCCACAGCCTAACCATAACCAATCGTTAGATGTTGTCTTGCCAACCGACACACAGATGTAGGATACACAGCTACATTTGGATCCTTCAGGTACTATACTATGCCAGTGACCACTGGTATTCACCTGCACCCATTACTGACACCACTCCTGTTTGGCATCTAGCTCTCTTAGGTACAAGTAATCACAATAGGGATATGTCCGTCCACGTCTGGTAATGGATACTGTGGCCTATAATGCATTCTCCAGATGACACACACATCCTGCATAAGGGTATCATACAGACAGATGCCTGTTGTCAAACCCATGCTGGAAAGCTGTAAGCCAAACTAAGCATAGTCATCCACCTTTACGGAACATATTATCCCCACAGTACCACATAGGTAGTAGCCAACAACATGATGAACAGGTACCGATGTGTACATGCAACCAAGTGTTACGTCATCTGTCCTTTGTTAATCACTTTTCCAAAGGTATATTCAGATCCCTCGGTGGATCACATAAGCAATAAGGGGTCTGCATGCATATCCACAAAGGTTGTTCAACACCTGCTATGAATAGTCATCATTGACAGACTTTGCTGCATTTGAACAGGTCTGACATATACCTCAGCCACAGACCCTCACACACACATTCCAATAGTAACCGTAATGACTTTGGGGTGACACAGATGACCTAGGCCAGGGATCACTGCAGTGGCTGGGCTTGTCACAAGCATGCAGATGTGACCTAAGGTCTGGGAAGCAGCAGCACAGTCTGGCAAGGATGACAGCTGTGTTCTTGGAGAAAGCAGGGTTCCTACACATGCTATCATTGAGGTAACATGTACATATATGTATTTGCCACACAGCTAGCACACATGTGCAATGCATACTGATATGTCATACAGTAGTAAAAGCAAAACCCACAACACATTGACCAACAGTGTCACACACATATAACACACACTCACCATGTGTAGGATTCAAACCTCTACATAACTACTTTATGATACTAGAGGAGTATGCATTAACACGACATGTGATACACATTACTGGGAGTTCTCTTTTCCACAGGTGTATTTGTAGGATGATGACATCATCAGACTTGACAAAGGTTAGTTTACCACTTTTGAGGTGTTTCACTACTCCCCTAAAAGGTTGATCTTTCCCAAGGAGACCACACACAGTTGTCCAGTGCAGGATTCAAACCCCTACCTAACTACTTCATGATTCTAGAGGAGAACGCATTAACACAACATGCTATACACATTATTGAGTGTTCTTTTTTCCACAGGCGTATTTGTAGGATGGTGACATCATCAGACTTGACAAAGGTTAGTTTACCATTTTTGAGGTGTTTCACTACTCTCCTAAAAGGTTGCTCCTTCCCAAGGAGACCACACACAAACACACAGTTGTTCAGTGCAGGATTCAAACACCTACCAAACTATTTCATGATTCTAGAGAAGTATGGATTAACACAACGCACTATACACATTACTGGAAGTGCTTTTTTCCACAGGTGTATTTGTAGGATGGTGATATCATCAGACTTAACAAAGGTTAGTTTGCCACTTTTGAGGTGTTTCACTACTCTCCTAAAAGGTTGCTCCTTCCCAAGTAGAACACACACTTGTCTAGTGCAGGATTCAAGCCCCTACCTAAATACTTCATGATACTAGAGGAGTACACATTAACATGACATGCTATACACATTACTGGGAATTATACTTTCCACAGGTATATTTGTAGGATGGTGATATCATCAGACTATACGACATGGGTTACATTAGGTGACATTAGATGGGCTACATTGAAGGAATGTCTAAACACTTTGGGCATGTGATCATCAAAGGTGAGTTTACTATCTACCTGTGTCCCCAGGGCCATAATGACTTTCTCTGTACATGCTGGATTACCACCTATGTGGTAATTTGTGTGCACTCTGTTTTACCCAAAGGGGAGGACTATGCATTCTTTGCCATTCAGCTTGAGGGCATAGTTTTAACACCAGGTATCTGTCTCTGGAAGACACTTTTGGAGGATGTCTGTGTCATCTGTACAGTCGATTATGGACCACAGTTACCATTCATCTGCAAACCTGTTCAGTCATACACCTGCCATGCTTCGCTGTACCTCTGAGCAGTATCTACTGAACAGGTGGGGTCCCAGGACCAAGACCTGTGTGATGCCATTTGTGACTGGCTTAGAGTTGGACATGGTACCTACAACTATGAACATGTGTGTTTGATCTGTAAGCCACTTGGCCACTCATCCTGTGACATAGCTGTTAATGTTCAAGCTGGTACACTTGTCCATGATGACAGAGTGGGGAATGGTGTAGTAAGCCCTTAGTGAGGTCCAGGTGTGCTGTGTGGACTACTTTCACCTCCATCTATGTTCATGGTAACTGTTTTAAATAACTCAACTAGGTTTGGGAGCCAGGCTCTGCCTTTAACAAGGTGAAGTTGTGTAGAGTCCAGTGTCTGGAGATCTCCACTGTCTCGGTGTATGGGTTCCATGACAATTGGCTCAATAGCTCTGTGGACCCGGCTGAGTAGACATGTTGGGAAATGGTTTCCAGGTTCTGTTTTGGCACACCCTTTGTGGAGCTGGATGACTGTTAGTGTATGCCATTCTTTGGGTACATAGCCTGTGGTACGGTTGAGTCTGGACAGTGAATGTAGATGAGTGCGTAGTTCCTTATGGGCCTAGTGTGAGACGCAGCTTGGGACAACATAGTCACATTGATGCTATATTCTTAGCTTTGGTGAGGGCTGTCTTTACCTGCATGCCCATGATGTCTGCGTCTCTGCATCCTTCTGTGATGGACACAGGCCCTTTTGGGGGTGATGGGGGGGAGTTTACACTGAACTTGTTCTCCTGGATGTGGGCAATGAAAGTTGGTTTGGTGTATTTCATTCCTTTTTTCAGTAGCTGACAGCATATTTGGAAGTTGATACCTTCATGTCTGGTATAGCGACCGAAGGCTTTGTGGTTGTTATTCTTACATTCCTTGGCTATTTGTCATTAGAAACCCTCCTTGGATTATTTTATGAGCGATCATTGTTTCTTCATGATAATGATCACTGATGCCTTTCCTTTAGTGAAGTTGGATCTATCATGTGTTTGTTTCCTCGTTCTCTTGTCTAGCATATTTATGGACAACAAACACCTGCTTGTTGTCCTATTTTTGGAGGAGTGCATCTTGGTTTTATTTCTGATGTCTCATTCCATGCATCCCTGTAGATGCTCATAGGATGCACTTGTAAATGTTTCTGCAGATTGCATACCATTATCCTATAGCAAGAGGTCTTTGGAACTTTTCACTTTGGTCTTGGGAAGTGTGCAGTTTGCTTTTTCGGATGTCTTCACAGTGGTTTCACTGACTAGGTGGTAGGGTGGGATGTGGATGTCCAGTGTGATTACTTCAGGATCTGATATTCCCGGCGAGGGGTTTATCTCTGTTGTGGAACACTGGTACCCCATTTTGGTGATGATCCTGTCCAGTATGTTTTCACCTGTAGTGGGCATGCTGCCAGCAATTCCAGGGTGTTAGAGTTTCTTAACTGTAGGACACATTGGGCAAAGGACGTTGTATACGAGTAATTCACACACTCAATGTTTGGGTAGTTGTAATCTCCTCATGTAATGGTGTTTGATAGGACCTTTATATTTGCCATTGTTCTCAGGAATACTGTGTGAGGTTCCTGAGACAAGGTACGTGATCTGTAGCAGGCTACAATCTGATAGGCAGCTTTTCCCAATGTTAGTTGCACTTGCATGGTCTCCAAGGCCTCATGCTGTGCCTGTAACCTGAAGGTGTGGATATCCATAAGGTAAATGGCTACACCCCTTCCTTTTGTATTTCACTTGTGGTTTTGGGTCCAAAGGTCGGAGTGATTATGAGTGTTTTACATGGATCATATCCAGCAGCTCTATGTTTGACATAGCTTTGTGTGTTAGGCAATGAACACCTCTGAGTAGGCGATATGCAAGGGAGTACGGATGGGGCATTTTGCAATGGTCCATGTATGGCATGTATTTCAGGCCAATAATGCTCTTTGTGAGGTATTGCTGCTGGCTTTCCATTTGTTCTAGTTGTCTTGTGAGGTACATAGCAACAGTGGCATTGTACTCTTTTATAATTCTAGTGATTGGTGAGTAGGGGGGAACACTGTCCTCTTTTATTCTGCATGAGACACATTTTGTGATGAGGTATGCCACATAAGACAGTTTCCTGACTACTGTGGGAATGTGCTTATCACAGTTGTATATACTGTCCACCTGTGACCCAGGGTCTGTTGTCACACTTACAGTGTGAGGTATACTACCACCTATGTTATAGTTCTTGGCTACAGAGCTTAACAAAGGTGATGATAATGCACCTTTTGGCATTGAGCTACAGCACATGGCTTGGACAACAGCCATCTGTCTCATTGAGGCCCTTTTGTATGATGTCCATATCTTTAGTGTTTACAATGATGGCTCCTAGTTTGCAGTCCTCTGGAAACTTCAGTAGCCACAGACCTTCCATGTTAATGTTTACTTCAGGGTAGTAGATACTACACAGCCTGGGAAGTTATGTAGTCCCATGGCTGCTGTGATACTAGCTTTGGAGAGTGTTGTTTACCTGTGCAGCCGTGATGACAGCAACTTTGCAGTCTTCCATTATAGACATGTGCTCTTTCATCGGTGAGAGGGTGGTAAAGTTAACACTGATCCTATCTGCCAGGATGTTGTCAATATCAGTAGGCTCTGTACATTTAGTGCCATTGAGCTGTGACTCAGAACAGTTCTGAGTGTAACCATGACTTGGACCTGTCTGTTGGGCAGAGATCTCCTGCGTAGACAGTATGCAACAGAGTACATCTTGTGTTACATTCATTATTGTTGCATGGGGCAACTATTTGAGGCCAGTAATCCTCTTGTTAAGGTACTTCATTGATCTTTCTAGCTGATGAACATGCCTTGTCAGATTCATCGCAGTATGTTGTGGTACTCTCTGACAGGTCTGATGACTGCTGAGTAGTGGCAACCTCCTATGACCTACATGTACAGACCTTGGCAGTTTGTGTGTACACACAGCAGGATTTTTAGACCACTTTGTGAATGTGTTTCTGGAAGTAGAGATGACTATAGACATTTGTCCATGGATCCCTTATTATCACATCCGTATTTAGCCTAAGTGTGTGAGCATGCCCAGTATGACCTTTCAGTATGTTCCTGCCTGACATTTGCTTTGTTTCTTTAAGTGTGTGAGCATGCCCAGTATGACCTTTCAGTGTGATGCTGAATGAAATCCACTACATTTGTTGGAGTGTGTGAGCACGCACAGTATACACATTTATGCTATATGGATATGGTAAATCAAGGTGTATTTTTACAGCAGGCCTCACCTTTGTGTAATAGATCAACAGAGATCATGCTGTGCCTGCAGGGCTTTCATGAGACACTTTGCATAGACTTATCAATATTTCTACATACAGGGGGAACAGCTATTCTTTATACATTTCTACCCGTGGGCACACCGGATTGTTACTGTGGGTGTACATAGGATATGGGTTTCAACTGACACTTATACACATTTACTGTGCCTGCACTGCTATGTACAGGACACCATTACAGTCTGTACTGTTGCCTATCATACTGGCTTGGGGCATACTACTGTACTACAGATCTTAGCGTCCATTGTCACATATATTAGCTTGCGATTTCATAGCCTACACATCCCACATCACAATGCCTGGCCTGATGGTCTCTGTCTGTATAGGCGTATGGGTGAGGTTACCCATTTGCCTCATTAGGGGCATGATACAGCATTGCTTTGTGTTTGCATTAGTGTACAATTGTCTTGCTGTGTCTGTGCTACTGTAAGGCTATCATGGCATAGTGGTTCAGTACTGTGACTATAGTGCACAGTATACTGGGTTCAAGCCCTGTCACTGCTTTTTATTTTCATGCTGGCCAGACCAGACTGCTTAAGGAACAGTAAAGCAGTTATGAACATGTTTAACTGACTTTGCTCAACTTTGCTCGACCTTGGCCAACATTGCACGAGCAATTTTGTTTACATATACTAGATATCGGTAACAGCTGCTTAGTACTGCTTTATATTGCTTAAAACATGGCAATCATGCCTCAGGTGGTGCTGCAGGGCTGCCTATGTTAGATGCACATACTACACTCCCTATACATGTTTGGAAACAGATAGTGTCAAGTTAGGCATTCCTTTTATTTTATGTGCGAGTCAGAGAGAGAGGTATCATTTCCAGCGTTCCTACTGAAACAGTGTATGTGCTATGCGGTGCCTCTTTGCCAAGGCCAAGGCATACTGGGCACACCTCCTTCTGCCTACTGGGGCAGGCTCAGGTTGTTCCTCCTCCGAGTCACGCTGTGCCTGTGCAGGCCTTGACAATGTTAGGGGGCTGTTTTGCCCTGCCCCATGCTTTTCCTGCTGCAGCTGTTTTCACAGGATCATATTGTGTAGCATGGCACATACCATGACAATTTGAGTACATGTAGTTGGTGAGTACTGCAAGGCTCCACCAGATGTGACCAGGCACCGGAACCATGACTTGAGCATCCCAAACACACACTCGATTACATTTCATGTTTGTGCGTGTGCCTCATTATGGAGTTCTTGTTCTGGTGTGTGTGCATTTCTGATGGGTGTCATCAGCCACGGCTCCAGTGCATATCCAGTGTCCCCCACTTGGTGACTGTCAGGGATGTCCCCATTGGCAAATGTCTGGTACAGCTGTGTCAGATGCCAGATATGGGAATCGTGGTAGCTTCCAGGGCAGCCAGCACACACATTCAGTATTATGCCCTGGGCATCGCACACGACCTGGCAGTTAATGGAGTGGAAGCCCTTGTGGTTTATGTAGGCCCTACCCCACTCACTGGCTGGTGCTTTGATGTGTATGTGTGTGCAGTCAATTGCACCCACTACCCCAGGGTATTCCACTATTTGCTGGAAGAGATGCATATTGCTGGCCAATACCTCATGGGAATTGGGGAAATATACATAATCACCAACATGTGCTGACATGGCATTCAAGAACTGGTGCAGTACCCTGGATGCTGATGCCTGTGAAATCCCCATCATATCAACAGTTGGTCTCTGGAAGGTACCTGTTGCTAGTATTCTTAGGCCAACACATACCTTGGTTTCCACTGGGATGGGTTCCCCTCTGTTGGTTCTATGTGTGAGGCGTGGCCTGCACAGCTCAACAATTTGCTGCAGGAGCTCTCTGTCCACTCGCTCGCGCTCCACTATCTCCAGCTCATGTAGCCCCTGTTAGGTTACCCTGGGTCTGTACACTCTTCTCCGTCTCCTCACTGTGGGTTGCTCAGCAGCATTCACAATACTACCACCCTCAGCATCTTGCACATGTCGCCTTATAAGAGCAATGGCAGACCCTAACATTTTTATGTCTCAGTTTAAGCTTTTTAAGTTTTCACTTCTCTTTGTTGACTGCAGTGTTGCAGTGTTTCTGAGAAAAAACATGGGGGAATGTTGTTTGCAGAGTTTTAAGTGCTGGGCTGGGCTGGACTACTGTACTGCCTGTGTAATTGGCTGATTCTGATTGATTTTACCTGGCAGCTCTGCTAGTTCTTCTTGGTTAACTTCCTACCACTTCTTTTCCTTCCTTTTCCCTTTCTTTTTCCACAGGGGGCAGCACCGTGCAAACAAGCGCAAACATGTGCACATGAGTGCACACGCGCGTACACAGGCTTACATAGGCTTAGGCGGGTGCACATTCATGTATACTAGATTAGACGGCCGAACACAGGCTTACACGGGCGCACACCCGCGCTCACAGGCTTAGATGGGTTTACACACGCGCACACGTGCACATACGGTGTAAGCAGCTTTGCAAGAAACTTTAGTGATAGCCACGGTGTACACCTTCAGTTTCTGGGTTTCAGTTTAGACAACTGTTGACACACCTCTCCTAGTGCTGAGTAACTCACAGCAAACAGTTGCCACTCTGCTCCAATAAGCTTACAGTCTTTTTGATACATACCCCCTCATGATGTCACCCATCTTCTACTCTGTTCCTCCCTTTATCCTACTCTTACACTCTAGGGACATGGTTCACATGGCAGGAAATGTTGGGATTCACTATCCTTATCCTCATTTGCATAGGATTACCTACTAATGCTTGGTTACATCTCTAACACTGAGCTTCCCCCTTTAGCAACCACTGCTCAGTACCCATGTTGTCTTTAGGCTGCCATTCACTTGCATGGCAGATGAATATTTTGAATTAAATCATATTTGTGACTTTTAAATTCTTGATTTTCTGATTTTTTAGTGCACCGTACGTTTGTGTGGCGCTGCGCTACACTTAAACTTCGGAGATCAAGGAAAAAAATATTTATTTTTATTATTTTGCAACAAATAAAAATACCACTGGCCATATATTTGGCCATTGGCATGCTTCCTCAACTGGATGCATCCTTTATTTGGAGCTGTTATGGCTCTATTTTGCTATTTGCAGAACAGTACTTAGTTGCCAACTGAGTACATTTCTGCAAATAACACTACTCTTACTCGGACAGGTTAGTGTTTCCTGGATCGCAAATTTACCTAATTTGAATAGCTTTCAGCAGCAAATGAGGTAATTTGCATAAACTAACCCTGTCCGTGCAAGAGTCGTTTTAGGAGCTCTCTTGCATGCCCCTGCTGGCTGTTGCTGGATCGCTCAGCAGACATGTTGGCTGCATGGAGTCTTACTCTACTCTAGACTCCATGCAAGCCTTCATGAATCCGGCCCATACTTTAATTGTATTAATGACTACACTCTTTATCAAAGACCTGGAAGCACATAAATGCTGTTTGCCTGTGAAGAGAGGGTATTCACAGGTATTTAACCCAGTCAAAATGGGAGTTGTCAACACTTTGGTAAGGTAGCATTGTTAGCTGGTGCCTGCCCAGTGACCAGGTGAGTGTCACTCTACTAGGAGTTGGTCTCTTTTGTCAGAGTCATGTATTATTAAAAGCAAAGGGCAAACAAAAGTGAAACACATAAAGAAAAAAAATATTATTCCAAGGTAAGGTTCACTGTGTGTCGGGTGATGTAGAGAAGATTTCTTAATTTGTGGAGTTTAGTCTAGATGCAGAGTTGTGGGTGTTTGTGGATCATTTTACTCTTCTCCAGTTTTGTCAGTAGGGCCTCCTTATTCCCCTTCTCACAGATGCCTCCCAGTTTAGTGGTTGTCTCATAGGCTGTTTATTTTTCTATAACACATTGTGCTTGGTTGTCACAACTTAATTTACATTATGCACTTACAGGAGTTTTGCATTTCACTTGCCATAGTTCTGTTGTGTTGGTTTTGGTTGGGAGGGCATACCTCTCACCCATTTGCCTTTTTGCAGTATGTTCATATTTTTCCAATCTCTGTGTAAATTGTCTCCTGTCAGATTACAGCCCTAAATTATGTCATACTATAGGCTTCCATTTATATCCCCTTGCCTTCATCCCTAATATAAATCTGATCCTCCCGGCAACCTTCAGTTTAAGACGTAGATATGTCAGCTGTCTCCATTGTGGGCTATCCTTACAGTTGTCACCATTACCTCCATCATCACCACCACCAATTTGTATGCTTCCATGGTACACCTAGTTATAAGCTCATTTCTACACTTAGGTTCTAGTCAAACCTCCCTTGAATAGTTTAAGATCGGGAACATCTCATCACTTGATTGCAGATAGTTTCTTTTGGTAACAGATTCCCTTCAAAAGGGTTTGCTTTGATAATTTGTTAGTAAATGTTTAACGCTTACCCATGCTAATTAATTCATAATCACTTTCAGTTACAAATAGAACTTTATCCAGTTTAATACTTATTGTTAGCATGCTACTTTAGATTTTCCACATTCTGCATTGTTCCCTCATGTTCACAACTAAAAGCACAGAGTCAGGGTCTCGGTTTCTTTGCTTACAGGAGCTGGCTGTAGCTGGAGTAGGATATCTCTACAAGTTCTGGCAGCGGATCTGCTGTTTTTTCTACCACTTTTCTGAGCCAATTCCCATCCTTACGGGATAGGCTGTTTCCCCACTTCTCAGTTGTGTAGGCATGACTTCCCTGTAGCCTACATCTTATATGTTACAAAATAAGATACATTATAAAATAAAACAAATGAAAACACATAAATAAATCAAAGAGGTACATTTTTACCTTTTTGTCACACTACTTTTGGGTAACAAGCCATCCATAAGCTAGGAAGTTGAGTTTGTCTGCAGTCCTGTTGACTCAAGCGGCTTCACTTGCCAACAAATTAATAATAATAATAATAATAATAATAATAATAATAATAAAACTAATAATCAGCACTATGTTAAGCTCATATGGATTTACACATTCTGTCAGGCTACTCAGGTTCAGCATATTTTCTCATTCAGGGTCTTGCTAAGTATCTCCTGATACCATTTCCTTACTTTTTATTTTTATTTATTTATTTTTGCTTGTTATGTATTTTTGGGGGTCCTCTTCAGATCGTCAAAAGCCAGATCAATAAAGGCCACATCGTCGAGACGAAAATAAGAAAAAAAACATTTCAGCGAAAGGCTGGAGCAACAAAGATCTTAGCAGAGTAAATAGCCTGTTGGCTGGCAAGGTGAACTTTGCCCTTTTCCCAACTGTAGTGCAATCTTGGAGTTGTTATATTTATTTAGGGGGGTGTGGGGAGCTGTGGGTGTGGGGGGCGTAGCCCCCATCTGTGTGGGTTAGGGATAGTGTGGTTTTAGGTTTGTGCGGTTTTAGGTTTGTGACTTTTTGGATGGGTGATTACTTACATCGGGAAGATCTTCTTTGCTCCAGTCTTTCCCTGAAATGGGTTTTTGTTATTTTTGTCTCGACAATGTGGTCTTCGATGATCCTTAAGGGTGAAATCTCCCAAGAACAGGGTGGGTCCAAATGACTATGGATCCACAGCTAAAAGACCCAGAAGTAGGTTGTGCAGAGGTGGGATGGCCATTAAACCAGATGAACTACCTGGGAGGACACTCACCATACAGCAGCTCAGCATGTCTCAACCAGGTAATGATGTTCAGTTAGAGGATGCTATTGTACAGGAACAGTCGAAGATCGCTTGGTGAAATTTTTAGATGCCTTATCTGAAGAATGGATGTTTCAACTGTTTGACCTATTTACAGAAAAAAGGTTGAGCATAGCACAGCAGGTATTTTTGTAATAGAGGAGGTGTCGTGGTAGTGGTGTATCTAGCTTGTCCTGCTCACAGATGCCCATGCCTGGTGGTTAGCAGCTTGGGGTGTGTTAGCTGAGCCTGCTACAGGATGTTAGTTTTGGTTCCAGACAGGAACTACCACAATATTCAGGAATAGGCTCTATAGGGTCTACAATTACAGTAAACATTTCCACAATATTTAAGAACAAGACCATCAGAAGGGAATATGTGGATATTTCCAATATGATGACTACTAATGGCATTCAGCACATTATTATACATGGATGCCACCTGAGCCAAAGATTTAGTGGGCAGCTCTGGTGGTCCTGCACAAAAAACAAGTGGGTAAGGTCAGTGTGCACAACTGAGACAACTGAATAGTGGGCTTCATCCATTTCATGGGGGTTGTTCTAGAGGAAGACTCACAATGAGCCTTGCCTTTGTTGACTTACTTCATCAAATTTTGAGAGACTTCACTGCTTCAGGGAGTGTATGCATGGCTCTGGTATGAACAGAAGTTGAGAAAACTGAGGGCCGTGAGCAAAGCACTAAAATAGCAAGGGCATCATACGAACACCTGGCTTGGGGTATTTTAGACAAGTCAAATCTCATAGGTCTTGTACGAGCTGGCAAACAAAGAGGCAATGCTGAAGTATGATCGGTCTTCAATACCAGCATGTGCAAAGAGCTAGCCAGTCTACTTTTTACTCTTTGAGCCTGCATCCAGGGTGGAAGCTCCTTTTGGTGACACAGAAGAGCTAACTAATTTTTTAGGTGTTCCCCAGAAATAATGACATACATACCCCCATCAAGGTAGACATGTTGGCAAAATTGTTGGAGAGTTATCCATTTCTTATTTCAACACAGAACAGCATTTGACATCAGTTATTGGCAGAGAGGAAAAATAGTAATGGACCCCCCCCCCAACAAAGAGATTGTTGCTGGCAGAGTAATGAGTCACTTTAACTCACCTCAATTTACTTCCTTCAAGATCTCCCTTTTGGGGTAAGTACCTAAGAAAAAAAGAGGATCATTACAGGCTCATTCAGTCTTATTATTCCTTTTTTGCCCCAGTTAATACAGAATCAGGAAAGATGAAGTTAAAGTCCAGTATGCATCCTTAGATGATGCCATTAAGATAAATCAGAAGATCCCTGACCTCTGGTTGGCTAGGCTACATATTGAAGCATCATTCCATTTGCTCTCATCTTGTAAGGATGGTTTAACCTGGGCTGGGCATGTGTTTCATTGACTAATTTTATTTTAACATGGTCACGTCCATGGGCTGCACTGTAGCCTGCACTACATTAGAGAATTTCAGCAGACCTCTCCAGTGGGGTTGACAACTGATTTCTCCACAGCTGTACATTACCTGGATGACGTTTTGGTCATCGGGAACAGGGTTGACAGAGCTAGAGAGGGAATGGAGTGCTTTATCCATCTTTTCCATTAAGTAGTATTCCTGCTAGTGAAAGATAAAATTGAGGACCTAGTCAAGGAACTAGTCAGGTTGGGTTTAGAAATTTGACATAGCATCTTTGTGTTTTAGATAGCCATTTAGCAAATTAACTTGTCTTGGTGAATGTATTTACAACTTCTTAGCTGCCAAGAAGGTGAGAATAAGGGAGGTCATGAGCTCTTGAAACTTTCCTTGTAGGACAGTATCACCTGCAAAGGCATTCACCAGGGCACTGGTGACCTTACTAAGTGAGAGTTACAGGCTGGGTCAAGGAGGACCTATGGATCTGGTGCTTCTTTTTTATCTGTACATTAGGGTTTTATTGTGACGAGACAGGTTGAATTCATTACATGTACCTCATCTATTTTCTGATCCAGCTGGGAGTCTAGAGATGGGGGCTTACTACAAAGACTAGAGGATTTCTGCTCCTCTGTCAGCTTTTTAATCCCCAGATTTAGGATGTGACACTCCTGGAGATTTTGCCAGTTGAGGTGGTGACAGTATAATGGCAGGAGCAGTTTTAATACCAGAGGGCTGCTTCCACCATAACAATCAGGTGATAGTTCAGGTGCTCATTAACCAGACATCCAAATATATCTAGGTTCAGTATATGCTAAGAGTGATAACACTTCACAAGTTCAAGTGCTCATTAACCAGACATCCAAATCTATCTAGGTTCAGTATATGCTAAGACTGATAACACTTCACAGCCTTCAAATAATTTTTAATTTTACTTGCAGGTTCATCCCAGGGAAATGCAACAGTATCACTGACAGTTTTTCTTACCTGCAGACTCCCTGATTCTGCACCTTGATGTCAGACATGCAGGAGAGGAGGAGCCAGCTAACATTTGTGAATGACTTCTGAGGTGTAAAGAAGCTGCTACTTTGTGACCCCTGGGCAGTAAGTACCAAAAAAATATTATTGAGCAGCTCATCAGTCCTTTGTTGTGTTTTGTAAAGGTTTACACCAAGGGAAGACTATCTAGTCTCCTGCTTTAGTCAATCATTGCCTGGTTTTGAGGTGCTTCCTAAATTAAGTCGACAAAACAATACAGATTCAAACAATGGCTCTCAGTTTGATGGTAAAGGTTTTAGGTTCACTTGATTTCTGCCAAAATTGGATCATCTCAAAGTTATTAATGGGTTGACTAAAGTAAAATGTTTATATAGGATTCAGCTTGCTGCACACCGTGATGAAGGGTGCCCACAGGGTGCTTGTGAACTATTATTTGTATGGCTGCAGTGATACACTAGTTTGATATATGTACATGGTTGTTTTCCAGCAGCAAGCTCTTACTCTCTGTACCCTGGGAGATATGGCAGTGACTCAGGAGTCCATGGAAATTTGGGTCAGCAGATCCACCACTGTCCAGCAGGGGTGGGGACAGCAGGTTATCTTAGACAAGTATCACTGCAGACTGCTTTTTCCAGTGTAATGGATATGAACCCTTCTTAGGTTAGGTAGTATGATCCAGGCCAGGGATTTAGTCTTCAAGCTAGCTGATGGCCAAGCTATTCCCCTTAAGGATCTAGAGCATCTCTTTCACAAAGCTCTGGCATCCCATAACTTCCCCACAATGAGTTATTCTACACACCCATTTTGAACTGGTACAGAATCAGATTTATCCAGAGAAGAGCAATATGTTGTGTTGAAGACATCAAAAGATTAGTGCATTAGTCCTTGTCAGCTTTTCATAGCTATATCAGGTAGTTGTCATACGCTTTTCAATACTGAGGTGTTTAGCTCATGTTTCTCTTTTCTCATTGCATCAATTATTATTCCAATTCACTCTTTTGAACCATTAGCAGCTTAGATGAGATCTCTAGAGCCAAACAGAATAACTCGGGGCCCTGATCCCACTACTGCTGAGGCTATATTGTGGTTCTGTGTTATGCCCCACCTGTCACAGTGAACACAAAGGTAATTCTCTGCTACACACTTCTATACCTAGCAACAGACAATCCCCAACCCTGGTGATCTAATCTTTGCTGCAATAAATGTTAGAGAAGTATAAGAAATAAAACTGCTGAACTGTATGTCTGGATTACCAAACATAAGCCTGATGTTCTCACTGTAACTGAAAGTTGGTTTAAACCCATCATAAACAGCTCTAAAGTTATACCTGCAGGCTACAATATCATCCATAATGACAGTTTAAAGAGGAAGGTGGTGGTATTACTTTATTTCCCAATACCTATCACATTTCTGCTTATAGCAAACCAATACCAAAAGCTTTGTATTGCTTTCCTCAAAATAAACAATTAAAAACAAACATGTACTGCTGTCCTTTTATATCCTTTCTGGTGAAAATACAGCTATGTTGGAAGATATCCTTAATTGGAGATCCATAACATTTCCTCAAGAAAAAAAATTACTAGGTGATGTGAATGTCAGTTGGTTGGACATAGACTCTACTCCCCTAAATCTGCCTTGAACTTGTAAGGTTTCACATAACTAATTAATAGCCCCACACATTATACCAAAACATGAAACTCCATATTAGACTGAATCCTAGTATCAGACCGTAGCAAAAACACCACATGTGCAGTATCAGACTCTCTCAGTGATCATCTCCAGTCTATACAACTAGACATCTCATGCATCCAGTTAAACAGGTATGACTAGAAGTTCTGAAAACATGTAACCTTTCCAAGTTTAACCCTAAAATGTTCATTACTAGACTATCATCTATTAACTGGAACTTCCTAAAAATCCTCCACTTAGATGATGCTGTAAATTGATTCAGTACAACTTTCCTAAATATCCTAAATAGCATTGTACTTCTGAGAAGGAAGAGACTGAAAACAAATAATGAAATCTGGCTATCCAAAAAGAGTAGAATGTTAATACAGGAAAGAGAAAAACCATGAAAAGAATGGAAAAAATATAAAACATCTCAATATTTTGAAAACTTCAGAACGCTTCACAGTCATACTAAAAAGCAAATAAATGAGGCAAAAATATACTATAACAACTTTCAGAATAATATTAAACAATGATTGTGGATATCCATTAAAGAAATTTTACATCCCAGACAAAATTCTACCCAAACCCCTCTCCTGATAACTCACAACCTGAAACTGTACAGTTCAACTCTTATTTTATAGATAGTATCGCATCTCTAACCAAGGATTCCTTAACATCTAATCCCAACCTTGCCCAACAGTGACATATCATCACATTCACTTTCGCCTTCAATCCTGTGCCCACACCCTATATAAAACTATTCTTAAACAAACTTAAACTGTGCTCTTCTTCAGCTGAGGACCTTCAAACAATCACCTAAAAATAGCAGCCAATAGCATTGCCTATCCTGTCTTAATCCTTATAAACAGGTCAATCCAAGAATCCCACATCCCATCTCATTAGAAAAAGTCACATGTTATCCTTCTGCACAAAGCAGGAAATTCAATAGACATTATTAACTTCATCCCTATAGCAATCTTATCTCCCTTCACTAAAATACTTGAAAAATGTATACAAAACAATTGCTAAGCTATCTCCTACAGGAACCATTCTTATCCCTTACACAACATGGCTTCTGTCCTTCTAACCTATATAAATAGTGATAACAGACAGCAACCAATAACCAGACAAAGTACAGGTCCACTGGAAAATAAGTCACAGAAGTAACCTTCTTGAAAAAAATTTAATAGAACAGGATTGAGCACTTTCATAAGACTATAACACAACTTCATCAGAATCCAAACTCTAGCAACCTGGTTCCCCTTAAATAAGAGCATTTAATCACCTGACCTAATTAATTCATTATTTTAATATACTTACATTTATTAGGGGCAATGTGTTAGGACTTTATGAATTAATTATGTCAGGTGATTAAATGCTCTTATTTAAGGGGAATCAGGTTGTTAGAGTTTGGATTCTGATGAAGTTGTGTTATAGTCTTATGAAAGCACTCAATCCTGTTCTATTAAAATTTTTTCAAGAAGAAGGTTACTTCTGTGGCTTATTTTCCAGTGGACTTGTACTTTGTCTATCTAAATATTGCCAATAAATCTAGAGGGCTAGAGGTAATGGCAAACTAGTCTTTTCCTTATTTCTGTACTTGTTTAAAACTTCAACACAGTTTGTCACTACAAACCTCTATATCAAATGACCTCTCTAGGTCTGTCTCAGCCTGCCCTTATTGGTTCAAAAGCTACCTGTCCAATAAGTACCAGTCAGTAAAATGTCACTCCATCCTCTCTCCTTACCGCCCAGTCACTGCCAGTGACTATCCTTGGTCCCTTCCTCTTTAACATTTTTACTAGCACCCTCTTACTTCCATGCAACAGGCCACTCTAATACAATATGCAGATAATTCTACTGTCATTTGCACATCGGACTACATGGTATACCTCAAACAAAAATTACTCAGAAACCTTTAACAACCACTGAAACATGACTTTATAACTCACAACTTATACTCAGCCCAAAAAAGACCAAACTACTACTTTTCCCCCCAAATCCCTCTCTCATGAAAAAAAAATAACGTCCACTCTCTTGATAATGCAACCATTGAAGTCACTTCTCATAGCAAACCTTTAGAGGTGATAGTGGATGATAATCTTGCATTTGCCTTGTATATAAAAAATTGCTTAAGAAAAATTCAGAAAAAAACTAGGGATGCTTTACAAAGCCAAAATCTCACTCACTGACACAATTAAAACTACACTTGCCACTACTTACCTCCTCTCCACTTTTCTTTATGGTGCTCCCATCTTTACTAACCTAGAGGCTTCACAAAAATTTAAACGTGAGCAATGCTATAACAAAGTTGCTAAATTTGAAGAACATACCTCTTTCAGAACCTACCACTGTATAGCACTGAAAAAACTAAATTGGTTAAGACTGCTACATCATTTGACATATACGCAATTTCTTACCACCTATAAAATCATCCAGCATCAATCTGCCTATCTAGCACTAAAAGACATTCTACACAGCTTTTTCCCCAGTTGGTAATTGCAGTCCATTGACCAAAAATTCTTGTCTGTCTACAAACCTAGCAAATCTGCTGGGCATTTTCTGTACTTGTTCAAGGTTGCTAAGGCCTGGAACTCCTTACCTCTATACATCACTGTCCATACTTGTTGAAGGTTGCTAAGACCTGGAACTCTTTACCTGTTTACATCAGGTCTATGCCCTCCCTCCCATCTTTCAAAAGCACCCTGAAAGACTTTCTAGCTAAAGCCTGGCTCTACTCTTGCTCAAAACCAGGATAAACTATACTCCTAAATGTGAACAAGTACCTTTTCATTCCTTATGCCTCCTCACTCTCCTGTGTTCACTTACTTCCTTAATGCGATCTAATTGTCTTATCTGACTTTCTCTCTAAATATACCATAAACCTGTTTTTCCTTCATGTCATATTGCAATTCCTATTTGTATTAGACTAACTTATCTTTAATTTCTCTACAAGCTAACATTTCTCTAAATATTAAATGATTGTCACATACCTTGTATCAATTCATAACCAATGTTTTTGTGTTATGTCTAATTTATTATTTAAACTGCAGAGTTTTCATTTTATTTTTGAAGATTGTAAAATTATTGTTCTTAAAATGTCTTGTAATAATTTGGAGCTTTTCTCCCCAGACCTCTGCTGAAAATGAGCTTCTACCCCATTGAATGTTCCTGGTAATCAAATGTCAGCAAATAAATAATAATAATTAAATACTGAAAGGAATTCCAGACCTGTTTTGGGTGTAGCTGGTCACGACTCTTAGTGGGGCTATTCACCAGGTTGGTCAGTCAAATATATTGGTAATCCTCTATGTGTGAGTAACTTAGATCTAGCCCTTAAGCATAATTTTTAGAAAGGTGATGACTTTGCAGCAGCAACATTTACGAGCACTTTGATGGACTGGCCAGCTGTAATCATTGGCACAAAGCAGTGTCTCCATCAAGGGTGGAAGGATCTCTAATGTCAATCAACTATACATACACGATAGAGAGACAGCGAGAAGGGAGGAGGAAAACACATTGCTGACACCTGGCACAGGTTTACAACAGAGTTTTGTTTAATATCAGGGAAGGGGAGAAGAGCCTGAGAGGACAGCCTTCCCCCTTATATTTCTTTACTTTCCAGGGCCATTGGGACAATATTTTTGGATAGGAAGAGAAAGTGGCCCTATATGCTGTGTTGTGGTAATGGTCTGGTGTGCTGACAGGCACTGTGGTAGGGCAAGTCTGCTGCGGGGGGGGGGGGGTACAGTATTGAGCACCATCCAAGTTCAGTGTGGTGCAGGAAGTGAATGGTCACTTTGGTTCACATTGTGTTAAATAGTTTGCCTATGGCTATGGTGCTGCTGCTGGCCATTTGAACAAATATTTGGAGCATAACAATAAAATGGTCACACTGGCTATTCTGTCTGGTGATGGTTTTATGAAGGGAGTGGGCTTGGGGGACAAAATGCAATTTGTCTACAGAGATTTTATCCCAAGGACATGGGCAGTAAGAGTGGCCATGCCCCTTCTCATTAGTCATGGATATTAATCAAAGCCACAAGGGAAGTTCCAAAAATGTTTTGCAGAGCAGCTTCATGAGAACACTCCCTCTCCCACTTAATTCTTAGGGGGGCAGTCATAGGGTGGACTTATCCCCTTTCTTTCCTCTTCCTCTCCTGGGCAACTTGGTCAGTATTTTTGATCAGGGTGAGTAAGCATCCCTCTTTGTTGCATTGAGGTAATAGCCTGGTGTGCTGGGACACTCTTGTAGGACTTGTCCTCTGGAAGGGTGTGTTTCCATATGTGATGCCCCACCACTGGCCAAGTAATCAATGAGCCTCAATCCTCATCACTAGCACCAGTGAGGGACGTACTTTGGGAAGGATGACAAAGACACACACTGTAAAGTGCAATTTCCCTTAAGATCCACACATAGACCACGATCAGCCTGGGGCTATTTTTTCCCTCTTTCTCCAGATCCCCAATAAAACTCACCACTGGAACAGGTATGGTGTTGAAATTTCAACTGAGTGGCAAAGCCCAGACCTCTAGCACCCACTCTGTCCAGCCAGTGCTTCATGTCCCTGCCCAAGTAGCTGACAAACACACACACACACACACACACACACACACACACACACACACACACACACACACACACACACTTTGAGGTGTGATTTACACACACACGCACACACACACACACACACACACACACACACACACACACACACACACACACACACACACACACACACTTAGGGAAGGCTGGCAGAGGTTTACTAGCTATGGCCCCTTTCGCCCAGACTATAAGGTAGTTATGACTGCCACCAGCCACGTCTGTATCAGCTACTTTAATCAAAGGATGTCCAATCTTAATGTGTAATGTTACTATCAATACAAATGGTAGTTTCACCAAGAGCAAGGCTATTAGGAGTGGCCTACATGGTGTCACCAAACAAATATGCAAGTACTCTTAGAACATAAATATGTCTCACAAATATCAGCCACAAGGAAAGGTTTGAATATATTTAATAATAAATAACAAAAGAACAAGAACATATTCAGTATATAATCACAGTTACACCAGAATTCAAAATCACAGGAAATATTGAAACCAACATTGCAGGACAGTCTCAAATAAATAATAAAAAAACATCTAAATTAACTTTGCTATATTCCTGATTATATCTAAAATAATTATACTGTTTGTAGACGTACTTACTGAGCAAACATGCAGATGTGTATAGTGGATGTCTTGTCAGGTCAAAGACAAAATACAAAATGCTATTTCTCTCTCTCTCTCTCTCTCTCTTTCAGAGACTTTCCAAATTAGTATCACAAACATTGCTTGCAGAATGACATCATTTCTTGTCATCTGACTTCAGTTGCCTAGATCAAAACAACCACTGATGCCATCTGGTAGCATTTAGCTTCTACCTGTAAAAATGCATAAACAAGGGCTTTTCTAAGGACAAAGGCAGATCCTGGAAGTCATAAAACAATAAACACTTCCAAGACAATACAAAAAACATCAAGTTCTAGATGTTGTGTCTGTTACTGCACTGAAACTGAAAGATAATATCTATTTATTATGTGGTCATAAAGTAATTTAAACTTTCAGCTATTTTTCTAAAATTAACCTTTTGTCTTCTAGTTTCCATTGTTAAAATATCTACATCTAAACAGTCACAACAGGGTACACTGTGGTCACACTTCTAAGCTCAGTAGTTTACAAAATATCTCTTCAGCTCACGTCTGTACAAACCATCCTACATGACATACAGTTCTAATACATTTGTAACACAAGCATCTTACATGAAGCATGTTGACATTCACAAATGGCACACAACCATTTACAAAATTTCAGACAGCTGCTGGCAGTATCTCTCTGTTATAATTCTAAATAAGTCATGTTGATATTCACAAAGGACATATAATTATTTAAAAAATTCCAGATAGCTGGGCTGGCAGTATCTTCTTTTATGACCCCCCCCTCGAAGACTCGAATGTTGCTTGAGATGGTTGAGCCTATCTGGGAATACATTACCCCATTCTCTGTCTTGAGATTCCAGCTGCCAAGTCATTGCTGTCCCAGTACAGTGCTGCACTGTCCTATCATATGCCTGCAACTCTAGGTTCCACCATAGTCATTTGGGATTTTGCTGGCTAGCTCCTTGTAGCCATAAATCCCTCTCAGATTCATCCTGCTTTTTACTACCAATACTTAGCACAAGGGCCTCCCTATCTTGTCAAGGTTTCATCATGTCAGCATGGTACAATTTGTGCCCCTGCCTCCTGCCTAGCAGTTCTACTGGGAAGTTAATATCAGTGACCTTCTGTACCACTTTGAAAGGTCTCTCCCAAGCTGCTTGCAGCTTGTTGTGTCTGACAGGAGTGATAACCATAACCTGCTGCCCCACAGCATAATCTCTAGCTTGAGCATTCCTGTCATACCAGACCTTGTTCTGCTGTTGGGCTTCTGCCAGGTTCTCCTGGGCCAAGCCCAAGAGTTTCCTGAGCCTTGTCCTGAGGTTTAGGACATATGCCACAAGAGACCCACTGTGGGATTCACACTCACCCTCCCACTCATCATGAATCAAATCTAGAGTTCCCCTCACCCTATGCCCATACAGCAACTCAAAGGGTGAAAAGCCTGTGGATTCCTGGGGCACCTCCCTGTAAGTAAACAACAGATGGGGTGAATATTTGTCCTACTCCCTCTTAAACTGGTTTGCAAATGCCCATAGCATGGTCTTTAGTGTAGAGTTTAAACTCTCAACCAGACCATTAGTCTGGGGATAGTAGGGGATGGTCTTTAGGTGCTTCACAACACAGTGCTTCCACAGACAAGCCAGTGGGTCTGACATGAAACTGGCACCTCTATCAGTCAGTATTTCTTTTGGGAAACCTACCCGCCTAAAAATCTCTAACAAAGCATTTTCCACCTTTTCTGCATCAGTGGAGGACAGAACCACCTCCTCAGGGTATCTTGTAGCATAATCTACTACCACTAGAATATAATTCTTTCCTGTGTAACTTGAGTACTCAGAGGCCCCACAATATCCATAGCTACACTCTGAAATGGCTCCTGAATCACAGGCAAAGGAACCAAAGAATATTTTACCTTGTCTCCTGCCTTGTCTAGTTTTTGGCACTGCTCACAGGTCCTGCAGTACCCTGATACATCACTGGAAATCCAAGGCCAATAAAGGTTCTGCATAATATGCCTTATGGTACACATTATACCCATATGACCTGCAAAGGGAATTTCAGGGGTTATGGCAAGACGGGCCAGATGGTAGGCTTTGGGGACTACCAACTGCTGTATTCTCTCACCCTCTAGCCCTCCCTCAGGGGTCCACTCTCTATACAGTAACCCTTTTCCCCAGTATACAGATTCCCCTTTCCTTGAAAATCAGGTGCCTCACTAGCTACCTTCCTCATACCTTGTAATGTAGGGTCTGAGAGCTGAGCCTGTCTCAACTCTCTTTTTCCAGCTCCCCTTCCACAGGAAGTCTGGTATTCTCTGACAGCGGTGCCTCCCTGTCAGCCTAGGTACTACTACTCACCTCTGCCCTTGCAGTCTCTCTGTCAAAGTGAACATCAGTACCCAGAAGCAGCTGTGGCTCACCTTTAGTCTCACTGCTGCAGGGTAGCTCCCTCTCTGAAGTAACCACCACACCAGTCCTGGCTTCAAGTCTGCGGTCTGTCTGGGCCCCGCCCAGGCTACCACACTCACATGCTTGTCTCCAAGCCTCACTATGTGTAACTACATGCACATAAGGTACTGTATCAGTAAAATCATTCCCTATCAGGACATCTGCAGGGATATCCTCAAATACACCTACTTGCTTGCTTCCTTTTCCACCCTCCCAGTCAAGGCGAACCGTAGCCAAAGGTATTTGAAATTGAGTCCCTCCTAAAGCTCTGACTGGAGTAGACTGCTGAAGCAAGTAGTGCTCCTCTTTAACTATTACAGGCTTCAAAATCGTTAGGGCAGAAGCTGTGTCTCTCTTAACAGTGGCCTGTTTCCCATCTACTAAGATATTATATAACCTCTTGTGGTAGTTTGGTACCCTTGTTGTCTGCAGACAACATACTGATGGCATTCTGTCATTCATACTTACTGGCTCTCCCACCTTTTGCTCTATATGCTACATGGCCCCACTGGTTGCATTTAAAACATTAAACCCTTAGTCCTGGCCATGTACCTGAAATAGTGGATTCCCCTGCTACTGGTGGACTCTGTTGGGGAGGCTTAGGCTGCTGACCATGGGGTCACTTAGACCCTTGATCAGCACTGGGTATCCCTTTCCTGTGCAGTGATGCCTTGCTTGCTAGGTATAGTTCTCCCTTTTTCCTCAACTCATCTGCGGTATTGCATTGCCTATCTGCTAATCAGATTCTCATAACCTCGGGATAAGTGCTAAGGGCTTGTTCCCTCACCAAAAGGTCTCCAGTCCTTTAAAAGTGGTGACTTGAAACCTACTCACCCATCTTTGAAAATAAGCACTTAACTCAGCAATATATTCACACACACTTTCATCTGCCTTGTGTCTATGCTCACAAATCTTTTTTCTATAAGCTTCGGTGTTAGCTTACAGCACTTTAACAGGCAATGTTTAACTGTATTATAATTTATGCAATCAGTATCAGACAATTTAGAAATAGCGGTTATAGCTTTACCATGGAGTAAGGGGTTCAGAAAACCCAGAGCCCTTGGCCAACATTATGCTGTTTACATACCCTTTCAAACATTTGAATAAAAATGTAAAAATGATTACTTTCTGTAAATTGTGCAAGAAATTTACTGAACTTTGTTGCTTCTGGAGTTTGGTTACTCCCTTCCCCATTACCTCCATGACCCTGGCAAAGACTCAGCATCTCCTTTTGATGTTGCCTCTGCCTCTCATTGTCTTCAGCTTCCAGATGTATCAGTCTCTCTTTTGATTCTATTTCCAAAGGCTTGGCCTCCAGTTCAAATATCTTTAACTTTAACTGCAGATGTTATTTTTTAAGTCCTCTGTGGAAAGATTGAACTGTCCATTTTCTGAGAGTTGCACCTCCCCAAGGCCAGTCTGATTATCCTCCTGGTTTCTAGTCTGTGATCCAGATGAGACTAAGGCTGCAACCGTTTCTGCTACAGTCAGGTTGGCATGCCACAGTCCTTTAGCTTGGCACATCTCAGCCAACTGGTTCCTTGTCAGCTTGCCATACTCCTCTGCTGACATCCTTGCCTGCTCTCCCTGACTAAGCTAAAAAAAATAAATAAAATAATTGTGATAAGAAACTCTGAATGCTCACTGTGCAACTGATTGAGAGCACAAACACCTTCCTTAGTGACCACTGTTTACAGGCCACAGGAATTCAATATTCACACCACTGAATCCTAATATGTAGATATCCCACCACTGCCACCAATATATGTGATGCCCCACCACTCTCCCAGTAATTAAGGAGCCTCAATCCTCACCACTAGCATCAGTGGGGGATGTACTTTGGGAAGGATGACAAGTATATACACAGTAAAGTGCAATTACCCTTAAAAGCATACAGAGACCACAGTCAGTCTGTGGCTGGTTTCTCCCTATTTTTTCAGATCCCCAGTAAGACTCCTCACTGGCACAGCTATATGGTTGCCATCTTAGCTGAGTGGCCAAGCCAAGATCTTCAGTACCCTCTCAGTCCAGCCAGTGCATCATGCCACTACCCAAGTAGCTGACGCACACAGATCATAGGCAGATCCTGGAAGTCCATAAAACAATAAACACTTCCAAGACAATACAAAAACTTCTAGTTCTAGACATTTTGTCTGTTACTGCACTGAAACTGAAAGATAACATCCTTTTATTACATGGTCATAAAGCAATTTAAATTTTCAGCTATTTTTCTGAAATTAACCACCTGTGTTCCAGTTTCCATTGTTAAAATATATACATCTAAACAGTTACAATAGTGTATATACATTTCTGTTCTAATCCAACAGGGCACACTGTAGCCATGCCTCTAAGCTCAGTATTTTATAAAATACCTCTTCAATACACATCTGTACAAACCATCTTATATGACATACAGTTCTAATACATTTGTAACACAAGCATCTTACATGAATTATGTTGACATTCACAAATGGCACATAACCATTTACAAAATTCCAGACAGCTGTGCTGGCAATATATTTATCTGTCACACTTTTATATAAATCATGTTGATATTCACAAATGACATATAATTATTTACACAATTCTAGAGAGCTCAGCTGGCAGTATCTACTTTTGTTACACTTCCATATAAATCATATTAATGTTCACAAATTACATATAATTATTTACAAAATTCCAGATTGCAGGGCTGGCAGTATACCATTTCATGACATCATGAATCATTACATGGCTCTTATTTGCCCTGAATGCGAATTGACAGTTTGATTAACACTGACTTGAATTAGTTGGCTATGGTCACTGTCGCTTGTCTAGTCAGGATCCAATAGATGAGACTTTGTGGTTTCTGTTCAAGAAGCTTTATTTATCAGGATTGAGGCTTAATACTTTAACTTAGGTAAACTTATAAACAAACTAGCTATTACACTCATATATGCTCAATCTCCTGTTGCACTCTAAAGATGGCACTTTGCATACCACGTGATCGCTATTTATATATGCACCTTCAGTCCTTGAAATGCTTCTTAAAGACACAGGGCACAAACTCTGTTCTACATCCACCCTCTTTGAGAAATAAGTCATGCAATGCTGAAAACAGTAATTGACATGTGATCAATATAAATAATTCTTAGTCATGCAATTATACAGAAATAAATGCACATATATACAGTTAAGTCCAGGTCACTGTGCATTTCACACTAGGTCTGAAAAATATGACCAAATCGTGTGACATAGAAATTAAAATCAGATTTAGCAACTGAGACTGCCTCTGCAGACGGTTCAACTTTTGGGACAAAAGGAACATCATCAGGAATGGAAGTAGAAGTTAAGACACATTCAGCAACAGGAACATTGCCTGGGTTTCTCTGAGATCTAGATTCTGTATCAAAGTACAATGCCGCAATATCAGTTTGGTACAGGAAGATGATGCTGGTGGTTTCTTCTGTACTCCACACCCTCAGATTCTCCAAAGCAGGATTTTGGCTTGGTACATATACCTGTAACTTGACCAATCTAATCAAAACCTTTTGCTGTTTGATTCCTCGCTGTCTCTCCTTCATTCAGTGGTCGAAGAAATATGCTCAATTTGTCATAGCTGGACTTCTGGAAAGAATGCTTTCTGAATACTTGCAGTCTAATTGTCTTGTTCTTAGCTTTAGGCCTCAACAAACTGGAATTGTTAGGCAGTGCTGTTCTGGTTTGCCTAGATAGAAGTCTCTGAGGAGGCGAGCCTAGTATATCATCATGGGGTATGTTTCTGAGATTAAGTAAATTCAAACAGGCATCAGTATTGTCACGCTTTGACCTCTCAAGTAATTACTTTGCACTCTGCACTGCATGTTCAGCTAGACCATTTGACTGTAAATAGTCTAGACTAGTAGTAATATGTACAAAGTCCCATTCTCTTGCAGATTTCTGAAACAACTGACTAGACAATTGAGTACCACTGTCAGAAATAACTTTGTATAGTTCAGGAACTTGACTTAGCTGAAGTTGTTCTTTTTGGAAATGCAGTTTAGTACTATTACATATTGAACAAGATGAAAGTACTTTATCAATGCCCTTTCGTAGAGAAGGACAAAATACTAGTTCTCTCACCCTTCTTTTGGTAGAGTCAGAACCTAGGTGACCACGATGCAAAATCTGGATATATTCATGCTGTAAGGAAGCAGGAACAACAATTTTAGGACCTTTGAAAATAATGCCATCCTCCATCAACATCTCATCTCTGTAAGGAAAATTAGTTTGCATTTCAGGTGGTACACTAGATTGCTTTGTTGGCCATCCAACATTAATGTAGTGGTTGAGCTTTTGCAAAATTGGATCAGTCTTTGTATGATCTCACAGATCCTCAAGTCTCATGGTAGAAAAATTATGCACTTCCATGACATCAAAGTCAAAATTCTCTGTATGATTCTGTTCTGTTGTATTTCTGGGTGATCTGGATAAGGTATCAGCCAGATGATGAAGTTTGCCTTTTGTATAGACCATTTTGAATTTGTACTTTTGCAATTTGAGTATTATTCTTTGTAATCTTATTGGAGCGGAATGCATAGGCTTCTTTAAAATAGTAACTAGAGGTTGGTGAACAGTTTCAATCTGAATAGCTCAAACATAGATATAATTATGAAACGTGGAACATGCAAATACTATTGCCAAAACTTCTCTCTCAATTTGAGCATATTGCATTTCAGTTTGGGTAATAGTTCTTCATGCATAAGATACTGGTCTGCCTTCTTGAAGAATGACTGCTCCAAGACCAAATTTTGAAGCACCACAGGAAAGGGTTACTGGCTTATTAACATCATAGTATCTTAATGTAGGTGGAGTAGCACTTTTCTGCTTAAGGTCTTCAAATGCTTTCTGGTACTGTTCTAACCAAGACCATGTAACATTTTTGCACATCAGCTCTCTCAAAGGTGCTGTCAGCTCACTGACATCTGATATAAACTTGCCTAAATAGTTGACCATACCAGGAAAATGTTGTAGGGCTTGAACATTATCTGGTGCTGGCACCTGCAAACTTTAAACACAGTGACTGCTGCTGTTTTGACTACTGGACAGCCAGATAGTATCATTTATAAACTAGCATTGCATACCTTATTAGTCTAGTGCATTTGCCCAGGGAATCAATTCCAGTCACCTGGGTGTTCCTTCCCCAACCAGCTATACTCTGTCGCATATCATCTACTCAGAGGCGATCTTTGCTTAACATACAAGGCCATGTCAAACCCAGAGCTGTTGGACATGCTACACTTAAAGAAATCCCAATCCCTCAGAGCCACACGCTCCAGGGATCTAAACCTTGTCATCACAATAAACAAAACACGCTGGAGGGATAGGTTCCTGACCCAGAGACTCCCCAGACTCTGGAATAGATTGCCCATACATGTCAAGCAGAGTGCCTCTTTGGTCCTCTTCTAAAGGAACCTTGCCAATTGGATGGGAGAAAGGAAATTCACCCTAGGGATCATGTCAGTTGCCCTGCTAGACAGGGGTCCAGGGAAGTAAATAGTGTGGGAAGAAATAGCCAGGGAATTGTTATGGCTAGGCTTGTACAGGCCCTAGGGCTGATTGCCTAGTACCAACCTATGAACCTATGTGTGCGGCATGGCAACCTATGTTACACTCTATAACTGCCAGCTGACTGTAGAATGGTAGTTTTCCATCTGTTTTTCTTCTTATATTGCTTGCATTGTGTACTTGCATTTTGTACTATATAAAGTTTAGTGTTTTTCATCCAGCAGACTCGTTCCTTCAATCAACAAGGATATTTGTTATTTTTTCTGTTGCTAATTTTTGAATACCTGGTTCATCCTAACAGTGGCCATTTTCTACAGAATAGCATTGCTTGCATTCTCTCCTATATGCAGTATCAAACTCTTATTTTGTTAGGATCTGTTGTTTCTGCAACAATATCCACTTGACAAATTGCATTTGTGTGCTGTGTATACCTGCTATTCCTACTGTTTGTCCTGCTTGAAACATAATCTCTTGAGTCTGTAGGATGTAGATATAGTTGAGTTGCCATTACTGCACTTAGCTGTATATCTCTTATGTCATCTGTAATAACTATATTGTGATTATATGCCTATAGCTACAGATCATGTGAGCAATGTTCTATAATTTGATTGTTTAGCTGCCTTCTAGCTACATGTAGTGTGAGCAGTGTTACATAATTTGCTTGTTTAGCTGCATTAATAACTGTATCCTGACTTTGCTTCTGGTACATGCACAATTTTTCCAGGTTTGGCCTGAAAGTACTACCTAGATATTTATGTATTTTAGTTACTCACAATCCCTAGCCACTGCCTCTTTCATTCCTCTCATTTCCTCCATACTACTGGATTCCCTCTTCCCCCCCTTTTCTCACTGCTCCCTCTCTCTCTCTCTCTTCTCCAACTACATTCCATCTCTCCAGTCTTTATTCTATGCTGACACATCTCTCTACATCCTCTCTTGCCTCTAAACCTTTCCATCACCTTCCTAGATTTCTTCCTGTTCTTTCCTCTACCCACAGCTAGCACACTACCTGACCTAATTTAGATGGTTTTACTTTTTCTCTTTTCAGCAAACAGAATCAGTGGCCACATCTGCAAAGACTGACCCCACCCATACAACAACCACATCAAGTACACGCCTCTACAACCCAGGCAAACTTCAAAGCAAAGTATCTGCACTATCTTAATTGTATGTACACATAGTGTTTTCTGATAGCTTTCTCTTATATAAGGCTGTAAGCACATCACCAAACCTCCAGTTGTGGTTACCCTGTTGCTCCCCTGTTCCTACTGTGAATAGGTCTATTTCTACTATTATACTGTTTACCTTGCATCAGTTAATTGGGCTGCTCCTTTCTCAATGGGTTTACTGGCCTACTAGTCATAGCCTCCTAGTTTCTCCCTCTCCTTTAAGCTAGTCTGCAGCAACCTCCAGTAAATACAAGTCACTCCTTCACTTACCTGCAGTTTTTCACTGATTGTTTTTGTTCTAGGCACTTTTCTACCCCTGGTACAACCTGCTCCATTCACCCATGCTATGCTCAGCCTCACTCCGATCCCCTACCCTACCCCCAATTCCCACCCACCCCACCCCACTCTCATTGAATTTATACCTAGCCTGACTCCACCTACTCACTTAGCTCTACCTATCACACCCCAAATTAATCTGACCTCCTCCCATAACCTCTCACCCCATCTACTACACTCTTTTATATTTAACACTCCTATCTCACCTCTTTGAATCTGGCTTTGTTATTAACCATTATCAGTTAAAATCTCCTTCCAATCTGTTATTTTACTTCCTACTCCCACCTCCCACACCCTTCTTAGTCAGCCATCCAAGCACTCCAGCTTTGTCTTACTTGTCTTGCACATCCCAGACTAACTTCCCATTAAATGTATCCCTCCTCTTTCCCATATAAATATTACCTGTATCACTCTCCTTACACTCAATAATTCCATCCTGCCACAATTCCTCTCATCTCTAATACTATTACTCTCTCTATATACCTCTATCTTCTCCTTCAACTAACATCTTATGAAACAACCCATATACCTTTCAAATCTTCATGCACAACATCGACAAACAGACACAATCTCTCACCAGCTACTCCAGAATAGGCTCTACCTTATATGCAACAGACTTAATTCTCCAAACTAAACTAAAAGTCCTCCCCCTAATATAGATCCAGTCTACTAACTCTAAACATGACTACCACCACAAAATTAAAAACACTGCAGTCAGTAAACCTACCCACCCATTTTAACCTAATAAAATGTGGCAACATTCATCCAAACACAGGCCCATTCCCTGCCTCCTATAACCAACCCAGCTACATAAAATCCATTAACTCCACTACTATCAATCTACAAAGCATAAGAACCAAAATACCACATCTTCATGCATGGATAAGCCAAAATCAACCCGACTTCACTGCCATAACTGAGACTTGGCTTAAACCATTTATCAAAGATGCAGAATTCCTACCCCTAACTATACTTGTCTTAGAACTGACAAACCAAATAGAAAAGGGAGAGGCATTGCCTTGGTATACCTAAATTCCTTCACTGTAGTCCCATATACTAAATCCATTTCACAATTCTCCATAGCAGAGCTGCTAGTAGCTCTCCTGAAACTGAATAACTGTAAATGCCTCTGTATCATGGTTTTATACATTCCCTCAGGCAATAACATTCCTACACTAGAAGATATTCTTGCCTGAGCATTTAAGAATATTAAAAATGAAACTATCATCTTAGGGGACATTAACATTAATTGGCTAGATGTCACTAAACAGGACCCCCACCAACATTAACCTATTTATTTATACCCAGCTGATCACTGATATAACAAGATCCAGCAACAAAAACAACCAAGGTTCAATCCTAGACTGGATCCTAGTATCTGACCCTAACAACATTTTCATCTCTGGAACACTACCAAATAGTATTAGTGACCACTTACCAGCCTTTATAATACATAAAACCACCTCAGCTGTAAGTAATCACCTACTTAAACAAACTAAAGACCTACCCCACTTTTCACCAGACACCTTTAATAACAATTTACAATGTGCCAACTGGGAACCATTAAAATCTCTCCCTCTAGATGATGCAGTTGAATTCTTCAATTCAACATTTCTCAAGATCTTAAATAGTTTAGCTCCACTTCGACTAAAAACAGTCAAGACTAATCATACCAGCTGGCTCACCAAACCCACAAAGCAAATCATGTCTACTACAGACAAGCTTGGAAAGCCTGGCAAAAATATAATAATCCTTCTGATCTTACTCTATACAAACAGCTACATAATCAGGCTAAATGACTAGTCATTAAAGTTAAAAAAGAATACTTCCATAGTCTACAGAACCAACATAAACTATACCCAAAGAAATTCTGGGGACCAATCAATTCCCTACTATACCCAAGCTCAAACACCAATCCATGCCCACACCCTGAAAAAACACCCTCTGAGATAGCCTCACTCTTTAATTCATACTTCATCGACACCCAGTGGCAGCTGGTGACTTCAAATCAAAGGGGAGCTGTAGGAGACAGCTGAATGGGTGGGGCCAATGGTAAGGGGTGTGTCCAACTAGAAAGGGAGGGGCTATGCTCAAAACCACAAAAACTGGAAATTTAATTAAATACACTGCCCTGGTTGCCAAACCATCATTATGAGAGTCCAATCAAGACAAAATGAAGTGTAGAAGAAAAAAAATATTTCAATGCATTGGCTGCATGACAGCTTACTTAATATCTAGATTTAAACAAAAAGGTTGCAAGGCATAAAAAATAAATTACTTTTCAAATATATTACTGGAAAACCAGTCAAAGTCAAGTACAACAAAAACAAGCAGCACTCAACTCAAACCACTTCTCCTTGCACTGCAGTTCTAATTATAATTTATATTCAGCTTTATAAAAGTACCAAGTAACGTGCTGAAAGTAGCAATCTCTGTGATACCCCCACTTGTAAAAATGTTTCTTATCCAAAAAAGACTTGCTGCCTGACACCAACTATCTACTTGTTTCATGGAGAAAGCATTATCAAAGTAAAAAATGAACAGCAAACAAGAAACAAGCTCAAGATAAATTGCTTAAAGGATTAATGCACAGGTTATGGACCACACATGATAGATTGGCATTCTGTTTAGTTTACGGATAAAACCTGCAAAGATGACTGCAAGTCTCCAACAAAGGCAATGAGCTTCTTAAAATACCGTAATTCTGTCCTTTATTACAAATACTGTCATAAGCATTTCAATACCCATGGCTTATACGTTATCTAGTTATGTAAGTTTTCTCTGCATGGCAACAACAAAAAGGCTTTCAATGTTGGTAATTCTTTAACAGTATTCTTATTAAAGCTTACTTGCATCTTACACTTTCAGGCAAGCTTACCTGATGGTCATGAAAGCATTGCTACTTAAACACAGAGCAACTGGCACTTTCTGAATAATAAGAAGCATAAATCAACAGTATAAAAATATGACAGAAAACCAGAACATTCTGCAAAATCAAGCAAAGGCAGATGAAAAGCCACTATAGTAAATGTGTCTACCTTGGATAGTGGGATACTCTGCACGCTTACACTGCATAACAGCTCCTTGCCTAGCTTGAACACATCCAGAGGCACTACATGGGGGAGTGGGGTGCAACAAGTATGTCACAATTTGAAATGCCTCTGGCTGACTGTGATGGCCCTGACACATTTGTCATACCTCTCAACCTCAGAGCAGGAAATCTGTACAAAGCCATACATAGAACTGGGACAAAGGCCCGAAAATAAGGACAATATTTAAATATCACTATTATAAACTTTCTAATAGAATAGTAGGTCTTGCATTAGTATGAATTTTCTGAAGCATATGAAATCTGAAACTCAAATGTATGTCATTATCTTCTGACTTCATTCTTTAATGATTTGCCTCTAATTTGCCAGAAAAACACAATTTTATGAAAGATGGACCAAAAATGTGATGCAAAAATATAAAGTAGCCACACAATACAGCTGGGAACCTGTCAAAGAAAGGACACTTTTTTAATATTAGTACGGTTAACTTGAGCAGCTGACAAAATAAACAAATCTACATGCATTTCTGAAATAAAAGTAATCTATAACTCTGATTATTACAGTTATTTATTAATTGTAAACCCTGCAAGTTTTTTTCCAAAATTGCCGATTTGTGGAGGAATTATTAGAGGGAGAGCAACATTTTGATCCAAAATCGGGGACAGTTGAGAGGTTTGGATATGCCTAATTCTATAAATCAATTTATTTGCACATACCTCTCAACCTGTTAATGCAGGAAATCTGGACAAGGCCAAATATATTGGGGGAACATACAAACAGTACTAAATATGGCTCTTGTATAAACTTAGTTGACAGAATAACAGGTCTTGCTTTAGTATGCATTTTTCTGAAGGTTATGAAGTCTGAAACTCAATGTATGTCATTATTTAGTGACTTAATTCCTAAATGATTTGCCAGAAAACCACAAATTTTATGAGGAACAAACCAAAGATAAGAAGCAAAAATCTATTCATTCTGTGAAAATATGGATAGTTGAGAGGTATAGTTCAGCCAGGGCTGTCTGAGTTTGCCGTCCTTCCCCCTCACAAAATCCTGGTCGAATGGAGCCTACCCCCCCCCCCCCCGCAGCCATTCCAATGTCCCATTACTTGGCTATTTCACCCCATTTACCATAAACACTGTAATGTGCATACTGCTTTACTTCTATGATTTGGATTTCATTTGAAAGTTTTATTTTGCATTTTACAGCACAAACACTAAGACGTCTGCTAAACCATGCAATGCAGTCACACAATGAAAATAGACTTAGCATTAAAACTTCTCTGCCATTGAAACTCATATTCATTGAAACAGCATTGAAATACACATTCAGAGAAAATACATTTGGCTAGTATAAAGATTAACTTTGGGCTGTTTTCAAATGATAGACCCCTTGCACACAAGACATACGTGTGTTGTGTGATACACCTTCCTGATTGTATTAAATTATAGTCCTTGTATAATACAGTATAGTTGTTAGAGGGTGTTTTAAATTTATTGTTTTGAACATTTTTCCAGTAAAAAATGAAACAAAATGCATGCACCAATAATGACAAAACTGCCCAATTGAGAACCTTTCCATCATAAAAGTCTACTCAAACTTCTACAATCCACCAGTATCAGTAAATAGGCACAATCTCTGCAGAAGTAAAAGTCATCTATAAAATTCTACATTAACGAGATCTGCAACTAATGAAAAGGTTGCTGCTAGCAAACAACTTTATATTCCATTGTTTCATCTACAAATAAAGTTCCTATATCTTCGCCAAAGAGGACATTCTCAGTATGGCAGTATCCACCCCCTGTGGGAGTAGAACGCACAGTCTTCTGCATCAAAAGCAAGGATACTACCTGCTGTGCTATTAACAAGGCAAGCAGACTTAGCATAAGCAGCAGTAAACTTCTCTTCCCCTGCAGCTCTCAGCTCCTTGTAAAATCTACTCGATGCTCAACTGTATCTCTCAACTTCACAGCACAAGTAATCTGGAAAAAGCCAAAATTTATTGGGGGGGGGACAAGCACCCAAAAACCAGGGACAAATTTTAAACATTACTTGTATAATCTTCGAAAGTTGATAATATAAAATGCTATGTTACCGCCATACATTCCACTACCAAGTCTTGAACCCAGGACTATGTGCAAAACACTCAGGGAAACATACCACTACGCCAAATCAGCTTCTTTATAAACAAAAGGAAGACTGAAACTTAAATGGCTACCATTTAGTGAATTCATTTCTCACCATAGCTGTCAACTTCTTAGCACAAAACACCTGGATAAAGCCAGTAATGGGGGAATACAGCCCTCAAACATATTCAGTGAATTCAGTTCTCACCATAGCTCTCAACCTTAGCACAAAAAACCTGGACAAAGCCAATAATGGGGGAATACAGTCCCAAAAAAGGGACAGATTTCAAATATTCATCTTATAAACTTAGAAAATTCCTAGAATAAAAGGTTTTGTGCTACTATGTACTTTCTAAAGAATATGAAGTCTGAAATTCAAATGCCTGTCAATTTTATTTATTTAACATTTTTTAACCAGGAAAGTCTGACTTGGAACAAAAGCCAATTTTTAGCAGAGGCCCAGGGAGAAATACTGCAGATACATTTCTTTGTAACATGGGAGGACACCAGAACAAACCCACACACAGACACAGGGAGAACATGCAGACTCCACACAGAATCCCAGCCAAGAATCAAACTAGAAAATCTCTAGCTGTAAGACAACAATGCTACCACTGCTCCATCAACTATCTAAGGAGTTATGAATTCTGAAACCACAGATTTTATGATGAACAGAACAGAACAAAATATGAGGCAAAAATCTGCAAAAGTGTCACAGATGGTGGTGGGTAGGGAATTCAGGCTCTTGTTACCTGAACACAGGGTTCAAACCTTAGGTATTCTCTAACCACCAGCAGCAGGTATCCTGAGTTCTGTCTATACCCACCAGTATAAATCAACTGGGGCATTTCACACACACACCAAAATAAATCCAAACAGATTCATCCTTATCTGCATTCACGCCACCATCTACACCTTAGCTAAACTCACCCGACCAGCCTTCTACATTCACGCCACTGTCAACAGCATAGCTAAACTCACCTCACCAGCCATCACATTCCACACCTTCCTCTCTACCTAACTTTTCTTTCTCTCCTATACCTACCTCCACTATAAAAACACTCCTTCAAAAACTCAGACCTTGCACTAATGCTCCAGATAACTTACCTGTGAATTCCTACCACTATCAGCAAGCTTCATTGTTTACCCCATCAGTATACTCCTCAATAGATCAGTTCAGGAATCCCATATACCAAATATCTGCAAGAAAGCATACATTCTTCCACTCCACAAAGGTGGCAATAACTCAGCCATCTCCAGCTTTTTACCCATTGCTATTCTCTCCTCCATCTCCAAAATGTTAGAAAAATGTGTCCACATCCAACTTCTTAACCATTTAGTTAATAACCAGCTTCTTTCCCCTACACAACATGGCATTAGACCAGGCCACAGTACTAATTCAGCTGTCATCTACTTTATGGACACAGAAAATAGGGCTTGTGATGCCAGTTTCACTGTCTCTTCACTCTTCCTTGACCTCTCAAAAGCCTTTGATACTATATCCCATCCCATACTACTCCCCAAATTTGCTAATTATCTCACCCCAACCCTAAATTGGTTCTCAAACTATCTCTCTGGTAGACAACAATCAACAAAATGGCAGGAATCCTATTCACCCTTCCTCAACATAGCCACAGGAGTACCCCAAGGATCCATACTGAGTCCCCTTCTATTTAGTATATTTATTAATAACTTCTATAACACTCTTACTCAATGCACCATGATCAAATAGGCAGATGATTCTACAATCATCTGCACTGCCAAGTCCACTTCTGAGTTTCAACTACTAACCCAACAAGCCTTTACAGCTACTGAAGCTTGGATGTCAAATAAACATCCCAACAAAACTAAACTCATTTTATTAACCCCCAAAAGAACAACCACCTCAACAAGAATGACTGCCTAAATCTACTCCCAGAATAATACTATCATGGAAGTTGTTTCTAGCACCAATCTGTTAGGTGCCATCATTGATGAAAACCTAACATTTGAACTCCATATGCACAGCAACATCAAAAAACACATCAGAAACTGGGCACCCTGTGTAGAACAACTCTTTCCTTAACCTCACTGCAAAAAAGGCCCTAGCTTCATTCTTTCTACTACCATCCCTACTGCATGGTGCCCCTATCCTCACCAATATCCAGTCCTGTCTGAAAACCAAACTTGACTTGTTACAATAAATTTGCAAATTTCCAACAAATGCAAAATTCTCAGCACACCACTGTTCCTCTTTACGGCAACTGAACTGGCTTGAACTACCACTTTATCTCAGTTGCTTACAGTTAACTACTGCACATAAAATTGTATACAAACCGTCAGCATGCCCTTCTCTTTCCTCCTTTACTATCTTTGTATCACCTTAACAGACCTATCCGATCAGAAAACAAAACACTGCTCAAAGTAGAAACACCCAAACACCCAGTGTCCCAGCTGGTCAAATGCTCTATTCTTTTACTGTCTCTAAACTTTGGAACACCCTCCCAACTTCAATCACTTCCATCTGTAACCCCGCTCTCTTTAAGAAATGTCTTAGACAACAGCTCACCTCTGGCTGTCTATGCTCATGCCAAAATAACTTTAACTAAACCCTGCTCCTCCCACTCTAACCCACTTCTTTCTAGCCTGCTGGTGTGGCACCTAACCCTCTCTATAATCCTACCCTAGTTGCCTTACTTGTTTACTTTACCCCAATCCATCTTATACTGCCTTCCCTCTACTTCTTACCATTACCAAGCATTGCAGCTATATCACCCTGCCTTGACAACCTTCCTCTTCTCTTGCCTCTAATCTCCAACAGTTAACATCTTAAAACTGTCATCGCATCTTGAATAAACCCTCAGCAACCTCTAAAATCTTATCTGACTAACTCTTTTCATATAGTCCTTTAACAATGATAAATATGTTAGATAATGCAAATGGTTATTGTGTGTGTGTGTGTGTATATATATATATATATATATATATATATATATATATATATATATATATATATATATAGATGGTTTACCTTCATAAGTGCGTTATGTACTTGGGAAAATCTACTATGTGTGAAAGGAGGTTCCCAAATTGGCAATACCTCAAACAAAAATTGTCCGAATGTGCAATGAGCAAATGCACATTGCACATTCTACATTTTGGGTGCGGAGTGCACTATAGTGGGGATCAGGAAATGAACCCTTACCCCACTGTAGTGCGATCTCGGAGTTACTATATTAAAGTGGGGAGTGTGGGGGCACAGCCCCCATATGGGGGGTGCAGGGGGCTTGCCCCCTACATTACGATGTGTCTTCGACATTGTAGTTCAAAAATCATTGAATCTGCTGTTCAATTTGCTGATTTTCAAACTATGGAGACTTTTACAGTTTAAAATTCGCACTTTTAGTTCGCACAAAAGCACGATCGACATTGTCATTTCCGACAATATGAAGGTAAACATATATATATATACATATATATAAAAACCTGAACCTTTCTGCTCATACTATATCCAAGCTGGTTACTGCATAATACCTGTTAGCTCTATTACATATTTGTACTCAAATCTGACTTGTTATTGTATGTCAACGATTGTTACTGCATTACCTGTTATCTTTGTATATATTTATATTTGTATCAACTTGTTAACTGTATGTGGAGCTTTTCTCCCCAGGCCTCCACTGAAAATGGGCTCACCTTGGCACAGTGGACCCGGTAAACAAATGCAACAAATAAATAAATAAATAAATAAATAAATAAATAAATCTCAAGAATGGCTGCTTGCTTAGATGGGGCTGGTTGCAAGCCAGTGCTATTAAATAAATGACCTACATATGTAACTTCTGGTAGTCTGAATTTGCACTTCACAGGATTGAGGTTTATGTTCACTTCACATTTTCTGTCTAGAACTCTCTTAAGGTTTCTGTCATGCTCTGCTTCACCATTGCCTCCAACCACTAAATCATCTACTATTATGGCACAGGGTAACTTGAAAAAATTTGCTCCCTTGCATGGTGAAAGGCTTCACTTGCAGAATTTATTCCAAATGGCATCCTTAGGAATCTATATCTGCCAAACTGGGTACTGAAAGTGGTCATTAATGAGGACTTGCAATCAAGCATCACTTGTAAAAATAAGCTTTGTGCTTCCAAGACAGACAAAGCAGTGATATTCAGCATTAGAGGTGCGACTCCTTTGACTGTACATATTGGATTATGCAGTCTATTCAATACTCTTGAAATCACCATATTGCAAGAAATCACTTCTAATCAGTGTAAGAAACATTTCAAATAACTGCACTGTGCGAATGAACTGGGTAGTATAAGCTCACAGTAATAAACATTTCGAAGTAATTCCACTTTGCAACTAAATACACAGCACACTGAAACTTCCCCAAAATGGTGGTACTTCACTAAGTTACTCTTTATAGTGCTAGCCACACTCTGTAACGGCGGCACTTTGTGAATAGACACACCCAGCACAAGAAACTTTTCAAAATGGCTATACTTTGACTGTACTTCACGAAATAGTTGCACTTTGCACACTGAAAGACTCTTAAGAATAAATGCACAGTAATAAGCACACACTGTAAGCAATTTTACACACTTTGAGATACTTTGAATAACTTTAGTTATGCCCTGAATATAACAAGAAGTTGTAGTTATGCCAAACACAGCACTTTTCCAGAAAACTTGTAGTCACCTTGCTTTACTTATGTTTAGTGTGCCCTTTTAGCCCTTATGATATTCATTTTGCTCGTTTAATCTCTTTTCATACCCATTGTACTTTTCTTGTGCCTGTTGTACTATAAACATGCCCGTTTTGCTTTAAACATATTCATTTTGCAATTCTGAGGTAATTTCTGACCCTTTATGTACATTTCTGACAATTGTTTTATCAAATAATTTAATTGTAAACATTTTGCTTGATCAATAAACCTTTTGTGCTTTTCGCTCACTTAATAATGTGGTTTTCCCCCTTGTAATGTTCCATTTTACCTTTTTTACAAAATAAGACATTTGTGCGTATTTTCATTACCTTTGGTGCTTTTCTGGCTCTTTTCGTGCTTGTTACTCTTAGTTCACCTTTACTGTCATCTCTGCACCTCATGGCTCTGAATATCAGTCTCTGGCGTCCTGGTTCTGACACCATGTTGCTTGGCTAGTCAAGATCCAATAGACAACACTTCATGGATTCTGTACAAGCAGCTTTATTATGTACAAACACATCAGGATCGAGGCTTAATACTATAACTTAAGTAAACTTATAAACAAACTAGCTATTACACTCATACATGCTCACTCTCTGGCTGCACTCTCAAAATGGCATTGAGTATAGCATGTGCTCGCTATTTATAAATGCACATTCAGTCATTGAAATGCTTCTTAAAGAAACAGCACACACACTCTGTTCTACAGTCACAATGTCTGTTGGCCATTTCAACAAATATTTGGAGTACAGAAATAAAATGGTCACAGTGGTTATAATGTCTCATGGTGTTTTGTTGGGGAATGGGCTCAGAGGACAAAAAAGTGAGTATATATTATTTCAAAGTTCATTCACAAAAGTGCTGTGCAAGCACATCACTATTCATCCCTTTATGATTTAATTTATGCATTAAATAAGCTAACTCTATCTCTTTGAAATCTTTTGGTAGCATCACATTCTTTGGGAATTTTACATAGAGCTGCAGTTCTTACTATACTTAGCTGTTATCTTTCTAAGAAATACAATGTTATTTTTGCCTACACCACAGACATGCAAATATACATTTTATTTATGCTTCATATATCAGTGGAACAATTATTTTGTCCCTTGTGACAATTTTCAGTTTTATAAACTGTTAGTGACACTTTGATTCATCCAGAGGTATAATGAACATAATTTCAACAACTTTTGAATAAGTCACTGATAAAGCAGTTCATATATCTAACTTCATTTTAGCTTTTCCTTTTATCACTTTTGGAATGCTCCAGGTATTTTATTTATCAATTAAATTCAAATTATACTGCTATAAATATAGCCTAGGTTCATAGATTCAAAGTTGTATAGTAGGCTAATGAACACTGTGGCCTTTATAAGCCTAGATACATACTGAAGGGACCATGTACTTGATGATGGGTCTGATGAGGCCGGAATACAGTAGAACAATGGCTTTGCTGAAGTTAGATGCCATGCCTCTGCTTATATGTTTAACAACATAAAATTACTTCCTTACTACCTTAGACAAGTTTGTCAAAAGTCATGTCACTGATTGCATGCATATCCAAATATCTGATTACTGTTTCTACTCTTAATTGTGTGGTACTGATGAAGTAATTTCCTAGGCTGGTTGACTTCCTTAATGGTACCGTTATAAATTTTTTGATTTGAGTTTTGAGTCCTGGATTTGTCACCAGTCATTCATCTGTGTTGAGTTTTGGACTGTGGGTCTGACACTAATTATTAGTCAGTGTCAGGGCTATTTAGAGGGTATTTGTGTCATGGGGATTCTATGACTGCACCTTATTTGCAGCTATCTGCATACTTTGTCAGCCAGAGGCCCTTGAAATTAGCCTTGGCTTCCAAGAAGTAGATGCCAAAAAGGTGTAGCCCCATCAGAAAGTCCTAGGGGACTCCACTAGTGACTGGCCTCTTTGTGGAAGTAGTCTCTTCTTTCCTAACTTTCTTGGCCCTATCTGAGATCCAGCATATCACACAGGGGTTTATGCCTATTTTACATGAGTTTGTTTATAATGCCCATGTGGAGTTTTATATTACGTGGCTTAGCCAGGTCAAGGTAGGCAGTATGCACCATTTGTCCTCATCCATTGCCTTGGTGACCTTCTCAAAGAAGTCTACCAGGTCAAATAGGCATGATCTGCACTTGAAACCAAACTGGGCTGAATCCAGTGTTTGAAGGTGTACTATTTCATTATTATACAATTCCTCTCCTAAAACATGCACACTGATTGGCCAGCCCAACCAGCGTGCCCGTTGTAAATCCCTCAATATACTAACGGAAAAAGGTCCGGTCGCCCGGACTTTTTCTGTTAGTATAAAACACTGTCTCGCTATGTTAAAAGAGTTTAACATAGCGACACTGGTTTAAAAAAAGCAACGGAGATCTCCGTTGCTTTTTTTAAAGCTGTCTCGCTATGTTAAACTCCTTTAACATAGCGACACAGTGTGTAAAAAGCAACGGAGATCTTGCGATCTCCGTTGCTTTTTTTTTAAGCTGTCTCGCTATATTAAATGGGTTTAACATAGCGAGACAGCTTTAAAATAAGCAACGGAGATATCCGTTGCTTATTTTAAAGCTGTCTCGCTATGTTAAACCCATTTAACATAGCGAGACAGTTTTTTTAAAAAAAAAGCAACGGAGATCGCAAGATCTCCATTTATTTTTACTGTTTTGCTATGTTAAATGGGTTGAACATAGTGAGACAGCTTTACAATAAGCAATGGAGATCTCCGTTGCTTATTTTAAAGCTGTCTCGCTATGTTAAATCCATTTAACATAGCAAAACAGTAAAAAAAAGCAACAGAGATCTTGCATTCTCCGTTGCTTTTGCCCACAGCTCTGATGTACTGTGTAGGCATACGGAGTACATCAGAACTGCCGCAGAATACCAGACAGCTGCGGAAGGGCAGTAAAGAGGCATTATACAATGCCATTATTTAAGAAAAGTAATTATTTCTTTTCTTAAATAATGTCATTAATATAACAATAACCACTTCTGGGTGTGGGTAATGCTGGATTTACCCACGGTTGGCTTTGTTTGGTCCCCCGGGCTTCGCCCTCGGGACCAAACCACGACAACCATGGGTAAATCCAGCATTACCCACATCCAGGCGTGGGTTATTGCTATATTAATCATTTCCATGATAATTCTTTCCATGGCTTTGCATATGAGACTAGTCAGACTTATGGGTCTGTAATTTCCAGAGTTCACTGATGGTCAACCTTTGTACAGATGCATGAACATTGCAGTTATCTAGCTGCATGGCAGAAAACCTGACTGGAGGCTATAGTTAAACTGTCACTCCATTGGCACCATACGTCATGTTTCAGGCTATTTAAGATGCATCCTTAAATGTTATTGGGACCCATCAATGCAGTGTTTTTAGCCTTAGAGAGTGCATCTAGGACCTGCTGCCTAGTTATAGTTAGTGAGGGTTTGTTTGATGGTATTTCCTGGGAGCAGTTGGGGGAGAGAGGGGTGTAAAACTGGATCTGAATTTTGTTGGCTAGCAAATTTCCTATATCATCTGGCTCTATATAAATAACTGCATTTATAATTTGTTATGCACACTACTGAGTATCAGACATAATTAAAGAATGCCTTGTGGTTTTTCTTTGCCTGAGAGGCTATCTTTATCTCATACTTGGTTTTATTAGACTAAATTTGCTTTACTGATTGTTTGCTTATATTGGTAAGAATGGTTTATCATGCTGAGCTTAGCACTTCCTAATCTTGGATATGACTTTTTATTTTTTTACAGCCTGTTTATGTTTGAACTCCACCAGGGTGGTTTTTTTTTTGAGTTAGTGTTGGAGCTTTTTTTTTTCTGGTAAGCACAGCAGTTTTATACATTTATTGACATGATTACCAGAGATGACAGTACACCTGGGGATGGGGGAGGGGGCATTCTCATATGTTTGCGGTTTGCGAATACAAGGTTAAGTATGTTTGCATCATAAGTGGGTATATAGTGTATCTGGTTCAAGGTGTTTGTGTTTACAAAATCCAAAAACCTCTAGGCCTGTAGGTTTATGGTCATATAAACATCCCAGTTTATAATTTATAGTGTGGTAGTCATCCATAAATAGGGTATTGGGTTGAATGGTGAGGACCTCCAAGTATGAGTTATGGGTTACTTGTGTCATAGAGGGTGACTTATAGCTTGCAATTATATGATGTGGGATTTTTCTTATGAAAATCTTGGAAATCTGGACATGGAGAAATACAAGCATGTCATCCTGTTTAGCTAGTCTTGAGGTGAGTTTGTTGTTGATATAGATTGCAATAACTTCACCTTTGGTCTGTGCCTATAGTAGCTGGCCTAAATGTGCTAGTACATGCACTAAATGCACAGTTAAAGGAAAAGATGACCAGTTTCTTATCAATGGACTTCATTTTAGGTCAATTACTATTCAATGGCTTCTGCAATACTTTTATTACAGAGTCATAAGAATTGATGTACCTTCATAATAATGGCAGGAAAATGTGAGACACTATGCACAATTATTCAATGTATATCACTGTAGCTTTGATACAAACTGGGAGAAATCATGCACTTGCAAGTTCAAAAACCTTGGGAAAGAAAAGATAATAACAAGAGAGATCTCAATATTTGTAAGCACTGAAAGGGATATGAAAGCAATCCTAATGTATGACAAAGGTGAGTCAAGATGGTGAGCTAAGGCTATGTCATAAAGCCAAACAGTTGCAGAACAAAGCTTAGTTCATAAAACCAAGACTGGATGCAGTATGAAACAAACCAAGCAATGCTGATACTGAACAAGTGTTTAATAAAACAGCTTTCCGGTCAAACAAGCCCTTCATCAGTGTATAAAATATTAACACATACTAACCATTTTTATATACTATCAAAAATCACACAGCCATTGTTGGGAAATCTACCAGAAAACTGAAGGAAAGAATAACTGAGCACCATTCAGAAATAAGAAGAAATATTGGCACTAATTCCTTGGCTAAGCATATCAGTACATATGGAAATGCACATAAATTCTCTTTTAGGGTGATAGAGTATGTAAGGGTATATGAGGGGGAGATCTTAACAATAAGCTTGAGATGAAGGAATATCAGTGGATAATACGCCTTTGTGCTGATGTATTACCAGGTATAAACCAGACTGTTTCTTTAAAACCTGTACTAAGGTATAAACAAATGTGTTTGAAATAGAGTTCTGTGCTTCTGTAACTATTGTTTTTAACTAGGATTGATTATTTAATTGAATAATTAATGGCCGTGTGATTTTTGATAGTATATAAAAATGGTTAGTATGTGTTAGTATTTTATACACTGATGAAGGGTTTGTTTGACCTGAAAGCTTTGTTTTATTAAACACTTGTTCAATATCATCGTTGCTTGGTTTGCTTCATACTGCATCCGTGCTAAGGCTATGTAGCAGTTTAGTATAAAGGGCTAAGGCTGTGAGCTTGTATAAGTCATCCTGTAATACTAAGTGTGACATCATCAGCTTCTCATTTGCCTACTGTGTGATTCTAAGCAGTTAACTTGACAACATTGAAAAGAGACACTTATGGAAACAGTTTTCCCATGTCACACATACACATACATACATGTATATAAATATATATGTATGTATATGTTTTTATATATATATATATATATATATATATATATATATATATATATATATATATATATACATATATATATTTAATACATGCATACATTATTTCTCAAAGATGAAATTGCTAGAGACAATACTAAAACAGATCAAACGAGTAAACAACACATCTAACTCCAGTGACTGTAAATGTAAACAAACAGTTCATGATTGCAGTCAGAAGAGTACAACTAAAATTATATTCCAGTACAATATAAATGAATGAATAAATAAATAAATCAATAAATAAATAATCAAAAATTCTCCCACCTGACATCAATACTCCTACCATACAGACATATCAAAGCAGTACTCAAAACACACATGCCCAAAAAGAAAAAAGAAACTCTACATAAATACATGCACTGCACAGCCACAGTAAAGCAGTATTTTATTTGGATGGCTATCTTATAAATAGTAACTCCATGACTGTACAGAGTCTACCAAAGCTAATTCAATTTATGGGTATTATGCTATAGTAGGCAAGCAGCTGCTATATCAATTAATGTAATTAACAACTATTTGTAAGAGAAGTTTGCACTCAATAAAAAAAGATGACTGCTTGATAAAATGAATAGAAACCATATACTGTAGATTCTGTAAAACACAACAAAATGTAGTTCCTTCACAAGATAAGGTGCATTAATATTCTGATGATTTTTTGATGGGTTCTGATATCCTTATTTGGTTTAGTGTGACCAATGCCAGATATAACTTATTTTTGAAGATGAAGCCAAGATTTAGACAACTGAAACCATGCATCAAAGTTAGTGACGGAATTGGAAAACATGCGATGAACTGAGCTAAGACCAAATACAACCAAGTGAATCTTCACTGTGGAACTAAGCAATGTGTAGGTGAAGTCAAGGAACTTCATCACCACAATCAGATTTAAGAAAATGTATAAAAACAAAATTAAATGACACATGAGAATAGTTGTTTATTCCCTAAGCAATGTATTTAGGCATTTATTTATTAAGTGGTTTAGATTGCTGACAAAGATAATTAACTAAATACTGGGGTTGGTGGATGCAAGAATGCTGATGAGAAGCATAATGGGAGGGATGCTTCAGAAAACCACAATACTGACACATTTTTTTTCACAAAAATGCATTTATCTGCTTCCATTTTAACACAATTTGAAGTATGACTAATATGACCATATCACCTCTGAATACCATTTATTTTATTTGATTTTATTTTACATCTATTTAACGGGAAAGTCTGACTGGACACAAGTCCTTTTTCAGCAGAGGCCTCGGGAGAAAAGCTCCACATTATAGATTCACAGATAGTCATTCATAACAAACAGTATAGTTCATACAGAGTTCAAATGTAGAGGAAGAATATTTGCTAATTAATTCCATATAACTGTAATTGCAATGTTCATTTATCAGGTTTACACTAAAACAGGTAAACAATGAAAAGACAAGAAAGGACTAATTAATGATGCTAAAATAAATATATATACAAATTTCTGTTTTCTGTGGTTCACCATTCTTGTATTATTGCCATGGTTTTTGTCAGTCAAGACCCAGGAACTTGTCACCTTTTCAGATTTCAAAGAATGCATGTAATTATTTAAAGACAAGCAAAAACTGGTGACTTGTTTTGTAATTGTGTGCTATATCATGAATCTGAAGTGAGCTATTTCTATCTGTAGCTGTACAACTGTAGAATTTGTTTTATAAAATCCTATTATATTCTTTCATCAATGACATTATCAAGAATACTGCAACATTTGAAACAAGAATCCAGATTGCTTGGGCACAAAGCTGCAGTTTCATTAAAAGCATTAAACACAGAGAATTTATTTTTTCAGACGGCATTTAGACTTCATCTTGAGAGATATTTTTATAAATTTGGCTAATACTATGTAGCATATTTCTATTATCCATTTAGCAAGTATATTATATTTCCTGCCCATAATATCCATTTTCTTCCTTAAAAGTACTTCAGTCATATAAAGTATTACAGTAAACAATATAGCAGTCATATAAAACCATAAGATACTATGAATCCACTATTAATTAATTAATGATGGCATGCATTACCTTAAAACAGTGTTTCCCGTATAAAGTTTTCATTTATTGCGTAATTATCTTGCATGGTTAACAGGCTCATTAAATTACTTAATGCAGAATGCAGCAAGGGACAAAAATATCTAGTTTCCTATTTATGAATTGAAATATGCACACAAACTATAATGCCTGTCATCTGCTCTCTGGATATTCTTTCTAAGATTGCAAAGTAGAAGTACAGAATAACAAGACTGCATTTATTTTTGCTCCATTAACTCTACATACTTAAAAGAATTTTACAAATGTCTTTCGTATCACTGAGCAGAATAATTTATTTAGTAAGTGTGCTTTAAATATTCGAAGGCAGCAGACATGTTAGAGGTAAAACGCACTAAGGCTACTGACAATTGCCTTCTACCATTGAAACAATTGTGTTTTCTCCTTTGAACATGACAGCCCAAAGCAGGAATGTAAGGTGATGATTATGTTATAACCCTTTTATCATACTAGAAGGAAAAAGACAGTAGGTGACAGCAAATAACAAAGCTATTTGTTGTTAGAATCAGGATTGCTTCAGGGCAGTAGAAAACTTCTCTGACAGCTATCTGCTCTTCATGTAAGAAAACCCAAACTATTTTATTGGCAACAAGTAGCACTAAAATATTTGTTTCTCAAAAAAGATAGCCAAACTCATTTCTGTAAGGCTCTCTAAACATCAGGCTTACAAGATGTCTTTCCCTTTATGGTACAAAATATAACTCATTCCTTCTGCTTAGACATTTACTATTCAGAAAAGTGACTGAGACAGTTGTTCTAATTAAACCACTAAAATCCTGTGATGTGATATATATTGGATTCCAATCATAAAATCTTAAAGAATTATACTGAGTTAGCAGTCCATGATACTGCCATTAGAATTATTAGCTAAATTGCTCTTCTCCAGCAGTAGTTTTTGAGTCGTCTGAATGTTCCTTTAATGTATAGCCTTATGATTAGACCCAGAAATGTATAGCTTGGGGCAGTTTGTGTTCCTACGTACTTATCACATTCAAAGTATAACATTTGGAAACAACTTGATTATTTCAGCAAAGATTCAGTAAAATAATGTTAATTGTGGCAGTGTGACAATAAACAGGATCTCATTAACATTCTAATAACCATTGTTACATAATAGAACAGCAGGAATAAGTTTATTTATCTAGATAAGCATAAAATTCAGATGCACTTCAATATAGTACTATTAACGTGTTTTGTTTGTGCGATTGCTTACTGCTCATTGTTCATTGATAAGATAAAGACTTTGTATATTTGTCCTATAAAGGGAAGAATAATGTAAAAAAGAGGTCCATAATTGAGATTCCTACATCTTTAATAATGTCTACAATTAAACATTTATAAAAGAACTGCAGCAGATATGTGTGTCTTTTTTCATAGATTGTTTCTTTTATTTCATGTATGTTTTAAGTAGAGAAAACTGTGGTTGTAACAGTTACTGACAAATGCTAGCAGAATATTATAAGTTCAGGATGTGTTTTGGAATTTTTATGTATAGCTCTGTATTTTGCAAGAAAAAATAATCAGTGGTGATTGCATGATTTCTGACACAGACAGAAACTCAGTTTTGGGAAAATCTTTGAGCTCCATATATTAGAGTACAAGAGCATATACATCCACTGTTTTAGGAGAGTACATAACAGTAGCAGATCATAGGTGTGTGCACATGATTTCCTGTGGGATCCTAAGAATTATATCTTCCTTTGAATGACTAAATAAAAAATGAAATAAGAATTCAGCAAAGAAATGTACTTCTGCCTAACCTGAACATGTAGTCACGATTGTACTGCAAGGCCATCATCTGCCTTTGCCATCAAAAAGAGAGCTCATGGGGAGGACAAATGATAGGCAGTGAAGAGTTTGGTTTTACAGATCCTGCTTTTACTGCTCTAAATGAAATACTGTGGAAGTTGTAGAACTCTAGGCTGAAATTCTAGTCTGAATTTGCTCAAAGTAATCAATTTAGACATCTGAGAAAGATGGAAGAATTAGGAATGAGGGTCAAATAGCTTAACAGCTAATCCTTCAGAGTCATCCTAAGACTTCCTGGAGAATGGATAAAATGGATGATCTGTAAACAGATCAACTGTTGAAATATAACCGTTTGATATATTCTAAATGATAGGTAATGCTTCAACATGTTACAACATCTAAATAATTTACTTTATTAGATTCTGTTGATTAAATAGTCAGTGCCAATCAGACCTGACAGAGTTTAAAGGATTCTACCAAGACATAAGAATTGCAGAAGTCAGAGTTGAATTCAGTGGTAGAATGTTTCATATATTTTTGGAATCAAGAAATTATATTGTGAAATATCTAAAAAAGGAGACCTGTGTTAGTGGATGGAGTGACAACATTATTTTTGGCAATACCTTCTTGTCAAAAGTGTAAAACAAGAGCTATGAGTTTACTTCTTGAAAATAAGTTAGTGAAAAGTAATAAAATGATGCCCTCTATCCTGGGGCCATGTTCAAATTTACAAAGCGGGTGCAGGGATTACAAACACAGATTTCCGAAATTACCAACTGCACTTAAGGAACATGAGGCACTTCATCCCAGACCTGCTGGATGGCTGACAACTAAATGTCTTTGATTCTTACATGACAGAAGGAGATATTCTCAGTAGAGGAGGTGAAAAAATACAACTTTGTGAAGATTTCAAGGCAGATTTTTCCATTTAGCAGAGTCCAAAAGCCTGTCGGAAAGGTTTAGAAGAGCCATTTCAAACCAGGAGGGGACAGAGAAGTATATGATCTGAAAATGACTGTGCAGACTGCTGATAGGATGACACATTACTTACAATAAGGATTGCAAGAGAAGTAGCTAAGAAAAGATCTGTAGTTGAGGGACAGCCAGAATAGACTGCAATAATTTAAAATTTGGGTTTATTTAGCTAATCACCATTTATCAGACTCGGGTTTTATGAGTGTGAGAGGGGTGAGTAAAGTCAGATGATATGATTTACCAATGAATTTCTAAGCATATCCAAAGCCATACTACATTTAAACTGTATAGGATAATATGGATCATAGTAATGGAGAGAAAATAAAACATATTTTGTATTTGGTACATTGCCTATTTGAAAGCAGATACATTGCTTTGTAAGTCTCAGGCAGGCGAGGGATAAAGACTGATGTTGATGCTGATATGCTGAAAAATAAAAAAAAATAGGATATTGATATAAATATATATTTTGATCTTACAAGTGGAAATATAGAAAATGTAAGATTTATAAAAGGGCTGGGCTAGCGTCTTCTGGATAGTGGCTACAAAGTATATCTTTGAGTCATAGAAAGGGTGGTCCTATAGAGAGTAACTGAGGTGTTGGCCTCAAGTGATATGCCATAATAGATTATCTCGTGTAAAGGGAAGTTTAGTAGCTGCAAACAAAGAGGTTCTTTCTTAGGATTGACTGCCAAGAAGTGAGTTATTTTATACTTCAGAACTGACAGGGGTATTAAGAGCCAGATATACACTAGGGTTCTCTTAGGATAAGTTTTTTTCTTTGAGGCAGGTTGCAAGAGCTTGTTCTATAAAATGGGTCAGAATGAAGCATTCTACTGCTAAACCTAAACAACTAGGCTTGGCATGTTGGGTGGAATCTTAAATGCTCAGATAGTTGTAATGTTACCAACTCTCTGCTTTTATCTTATTAAGTGTGTTTTGGGTTTTGTGTACAAAGAAGCAGGGAGAAACATGAATGTGAATCATACCTCTCAACTGTACAGATTTTCGTAGAATGTCCAGATTTTTACCTCATAGTTTTGGTCCGTTTTTCATAAAATTATGTTTTTCTGGCAAATTAATGTGAAATCATTAAAGACTGAGGTTAGAAAATAATGACAGACATTTGAGTTTCCGACTTCATGCCCTTCAGCAAATTCATGCTGATGCAAAACCCGTCATTCTATCAACTTTCTAAGTTTGTAAGAACAATATTTAAAATGTATCCCTATTTTTGGACCTTTGTCCCAATTTTATTTATGGTTTTGTCCAGATTTCTTGCTCTAACAGGTTGAGAGGTATGATGTGAATTAATAAAAATTAAAATGTGACCATGTGGGAAACATTTTATTTATTTATTTATTACCAGGTAAGAGAAAATATCCCAAGAACTAGACTATCTTCTGCCAGGATCTGAGCCAGCAGGCCAATAATAAACATTGTTTCATTTTATTTTGTTTTATTAGCATTTGATAACCAGATGCGAACTTTTCTGTGGAACCCTTTTTAGCCACAACCTGGGCCATGTTGGCAATATAATGATAACTAAACATAAAATACACTATGACACAACAAAACAATAACAAATAAACATATAAAACTCATGCAGTAAAACAAATGCACATGTAACACAATATTAAATATTGGCAAACATAACATAAAAGATAAAATTATAGTTGGCAGAATATGCAATAAACTATATTTAGAATGGGAACATTCAAGTACTGAGAGACAGTCTATCTATCTATCTATCTATCTATCTATCTATCTATCTATCTATCTATCTATCTATCTAATCTATCTCTCACTCTCTGTATTTGACAACAGGGTAGGTGGACTGGTTAACAAATTTTTCAGCCATGACTTGAGCCCTTAGGGTATAATACAAAGAAAATCACAATTAAAACTGTAGCTAACAGAAGCACATGGTCACATTAGACAACACAATTTAAAAACGCACATTTTACAGAAATAAAGGGTTCCATAAAGAGCTCTACCAGTTTTACACAACATATTAGGTTTTATGTACTAACAAATATTAACTTATGCACTGATATATTGGCTTATGCAAAAGACACAAAATTAGCCATTGTCTTAGAAGCATGAGCATTTTGTGTCAGCAATCAAATGTTCTTTTATCTTAGCTTTGAAGGTTTCTAAGTATTTTCTTATCTTGTCCCAGCTGGGAGTTGATTCTAAGTAGCTGGCCTAACTTTGGAGAATTCTTCTCAACTGTGGTGTTTCTGAAGCTGGGTCTCATAAGAGTTAATGCTTCTTCTTGACTTTCCTTCAGATTATAATGTTGTTGCTTAATTTGCAACATAATCACATAACAGAAACATATGACTTAGTCTTGGTGATAGTTTTGACGCACACAAATGGATGGGAAGAAGAAAATGTAGAAGAATAGTGCAAGCGAGGAAAAGAAGTCCATAATAGCAAAGGAGTAGCTATTGTATTAAAGAGGTCTATGGTATGGTGAAGGTGATTGATGCATGAGTTACGACAGAGACATAATTATGACATTATGCTTGGTGGTAACTCAGTAATAGCTGGATGGGTAAAGTGTGTCAGTATGTATGTTTGAAGCATGTAAATTAGTTTTCATTAATGGGCTGTTTTCTTAGAATTATTTTGATCTCAGAAAATTTGCTAGACATCTAAATTTCATCAAAGATGTTATGCCAAGAAACTGAGAATATTTTTGCAAATGCCATCTTCATTTGTGCGAGCTGGAATGGTGGACAGGTTAACTGCAATATTGTATTCTTGCATAGTGTACTTTGAAATTCACTTGAGTAAAGTAAATTATTTAATGGGAGATAATAGCAGTTGATTAGCAGTTTAGTGGTGAAGATATTTAGGAGCACTGATGCCCAAGAATGGACAAATGTTTATTAAGGTAGTACAGTGATGATTAAAGTGGTTAGGCATGAGATAAATTGAAAAAAAAATATTTTCTATGCTTTGATGTATTCAACAGATTGCAATTCTATTTGGGGAGGACCATACTCCAAGCTTGGCATCAAAACATGTATCACTATGCACTGCCTGGCTTTATTAGTGAGAATGTTAGAAATTTCATGCATTACTTTTTGCTGACAGAGAACCTCGTGAGCTTGTTTTTTTTTCCATATATAATAAAAAACTGAGGCTCTGATCCAGTATAATGCATTGGTATCTTTGATTGATAGCAACGGTCAATGGTTAACAAGTATGGACCGTGGTGACTGGGGAACCATTTATTTTTTAGGTTGTACTAAGTAACAAACAGCATTTTCTTTGGTTTATTAGTATAGATCATGCATTTGTTGTTTATTACCAGTTCCATGTATGATAAAAGTGATTTTGCAGTATAGTGGAAATATTGTTGAAATGCCTACCATGGTGGTATAACACTAAATCATTTACACAGAGTACTGAGTTGACTTGAGTGAGGTTCCAGGTTAGATCACTGATAAAAATGGTCCAAGAATTGACCCTTGAAGAATCACTTTGAAAGTCTGTCCAGATCAAGAACTATCAGTAGACCCTCCAATGGAAAAAGATATGTAGGAGATATTTTGAACCATAGTGCTACTTTACTGGAGAACCTGCATGATTTTAGTTTATTTAGCAAGAGGTTATGATCTGCAATGTTGAAGACTCTTTGAGATCTCTGAGTATAGCTCCAGTCACAAGTTCATTGTCCTTGTTTGATATATATCATTAGTAAATTTAGCAATCAGTGTACTGCACATAGGGCAGAACCCAATGTTGTCTATCTAAGATGATGTCATATTTTTCTATATAATGCACTGTTTGAACATATAGCATCTTCTCCATAATTTTGGCAAGTAGACATAGGTTAGCTATTGGACAAAATGCTCCAGTAAGCTTAGGACTATAGGTCTTTGAGAGGGGGAGTGAGTGCATGCATGCATCTAAAAGGTGATGTTTTGAAAGTTAACATCAGATTAAAGAGAAGCAAGGGTTTAGTTAGAAATTTTGTTACCTGAGTTGAGTATTTTGGGGTGTATAGTATGAGAAACTGGATTACAACTTCTGGGAATTTATCAGGTAATCCCTATACAGTTTTGTGACTGATGCTTCTGAAATACAGAGTAACAAATTTGAGCAGTTTGTGTAATGGAGTAGAAAGGGTAGCTGGTTCTGCATTGTGGGACACAGACATTTGACAAAGAAGGCTAATTATATTTTCTTTGATACTAGATACAAGTTCTTGTGAGAGTAAAAAAGAAGTTTTGTTCTCATGGAGGACTGCATCCAGCTTTAGGTTCACAAAATACAAAGTTGAGCAAATTGAGTTTTCCTCGAAAACTTAGCTTTAGCAGCTTTTGTGCCAACCTGGACTTCCGGCTTAAGTACTCTGTCTGTGTAAATCATACTGGGGTCAGAATTCAAAGCTTCCAGGATGTATTTCTATTTTATAATTTCAGTTTTAAGGTTGTCATGTGGAAGTTAATGGGCAGTAATCATTAATAGTGCCATGAAGAACTATTTATGATAGCAGTGTTTCAGGAAAGTGTAACAATATTTCGGAAATGAGTGTATTAATAACTCAGAGTCTACTTAACTAAAATTGTGTGATTATCTACATGTACTTATTCTAGCTTTGTTGTCCTTTCCAATCAATATTAATATCTCCTAAAGTGATGATTTTCTGTTGTTGAATATAGCCTGTTATACTGTCTGTCGCTACCTTTAAGATGCTGAGTGATGATGATGGGGGTATACATATGTTCATAGTAGCTATTTTTAACTTCTCCAGGTCTTTTGGGTTTCACATACCATGATGAGAATGGACCCCATTCTTAAGTCAAAGTATGATTAAAGTTCATGAAATTAGCACTGTTTCAGTCTTTGATGTTAGCCAGAAGTGTTTTTGCAGCACCCACAATGTGCCCAGTTGACTCTTTCTGCAATTCATATGGAGTTACTTGTATCAGTAACATATCTAAGTAAGACTGTAATGTCTTTTTTATAAGACTCATTGCTCCCACTTCTACTGAGACTGTCTGTGTATTCTTCTTCCACTTTGCTCTCATTTACACCTGTAAATCCTGGCATTTTATGACTTTCTCTCTGTATGCAAGACACTGCAGTCACTGAGTGGAGCAATTTAAATGATCAACGCTACTTTTGTTTTCTTTTCCTGGACTACTATTTCTGGTTTTCTCACATCTATTTTTTGAACTGTTGGCAATGGGTGATTCCATGTGATATAAACTTCATCATTTTCTGTAATGCTTTGTGGAGAATGTTTCCAATTCTTTTCAGCTACTTCCATATTATAATGTTTACAAAATCCAAATGCAGAAGTCTTAACACATTATCATGCCTTTGAGTATACAGGCCGTCTGCCATTAGTATATCAAACCCAGCAACAAGATGTACAACTGTTTCCAATTCTGTTTTATAAAACTTATATTTGTTTCTCTCATGTGATCAATGGACTTTGTGAACAAATGTGTATGTAGCCCACTGTACTGAATCACCAATATTAACCTTATTAATTAACCCTAATTAAATATCACCTGGCATCCAGTAAAAGTCCTACCACTGAATGATGCTGCTGAATTCTTTAACTCAACATTCCTCCATGTACTAGACAATCTCGTTCCTGTCCAACATAGGATAGGAGAGGGAAATCCAACCAGGCCAGTTGGCTTAACAAATCCACCAAACAACTTATGAAATCTAGGGATAAGATCTGGAAATTATGGCAAACAAGTAAAAACCCTGCAGACTTCACTCAATATAAACAACTGCATAAACAAGTAAAGTGACTTGCCATCAAAAACAAACAAGACTGCTACATTACTCAAAACGACCATATTCAAAATCCTAAAAAGTTCTAGAGGTCCATAAACTATCTGTTATACCTAGGCAAAACTGATAATACCTCCCCTGATCCAGACATGGTCCCAGCTGAAACTGCCTCATTTTTTAACTCATTCTTTAAAAAACAGTATAGTCAATCTCACTGCCAACTACTTACTAATCAACCCACTGCCCCCAGACCCATCTGCTACAACAAGACCAAACTTCTTTCTCATACCCATACCTACCTCCACCATTAAAAAACTCTTGCTTAAACTTAAACCTGGATCAAATGGTCAAGATAATTTACCACCAGAATTACTCCAAAAATCATCAGACACTATAGCCTGTCCCATTAGTATACTACTAAACCGATCTAGTCAAGAGTCCTTCATTCCCACCATCTGGAAAAAGGCATTTATCACCCTCTCCACAAAGGTGGAAACAATAATGATGTATCTAACTTCTGTCCAATTGCCATCCTCTCTCCCATCTCCAAAATTCTGGAAAAAAGTATCAATAGCCAAGTACTTAACTACCTACTACACCACAACCTCCACCTCCTCTCCCCAACACAACATGGGTTTAGGCATAGTCATAGCTTTTACATCTTTCTTGGACACAATAAAGCATGCTCAAGACTCTTTTAACTATTTCTTGACTTTTCCAAGGCATCCAATACTGTCTCTCACCTACTTCTTCTGACCAAACTCTCCAGTTTATGCATATCTCCCCTACCTTAGGCTTGTTTTCCAACTACCTTACAGATAGACAACAAAAAACCCAATGACACCAATCCCCCACTCCTTTCCTCAGCATCAATACTGGAGTCCCACAAGGGTCCATACTAGGTCCACTGATCTTCAGCATTTCCATTAATGATTTCCATACCAGTGTACCCCACACCAATGTCATCAAATGTGCAGATTAATCCACCATCATCTGCATGGCCAAGTCTACATCAGAACTAGCACAATCACCCAAAATGCCTTCACCTTCACTGAAACCTGGATGTATAATAACCATTTAGCCTCAAACTCATGTTATTCACCCCCCAAAAAACAACACCCTTAACCAAAAATGAATTTACCATCAGCTCACTCAACAGCTCTTACCTCAAAGTAGTCCCATATACCACAGTTCTAGGAGTCATTATAGATGAATACCTAACTTTCGACCATCATATTTGTGAAGGCTGCCAGCCCAACTAGTTAGAATTTTGTAAATAATCTAATGTCATTTGTAAATATTAGTTTGATCCACAGGCTTGTCTTACAAATGTAAGCGAGATATATGTTATGATTAAACTATATATTATGTGCTGAGCTTCAAAAATGTAACCAAAGTGCAATCTGCTGGAGAAGTGCAAAAATGTATATGGACTATATGCCTGTGCAAATATATGTTTTCATAGTAGAAGTTGAGACATACAGAGTTAACTTGAAAACTCTGATAAAATAAATAAAGAATTTTATGAGTGTGTTTACCAGAACTAGAAGACAGAATGTCTCCAGCTGGAAATTCTTGGAGACAGAGATAATTATAAGTTTCAAGGGTAAAAGTATTTAACAGTTTTATGATTCCCAGTTCCAGGCAAACTTCTAAGAGATAAGTATTCTTGACATTGAGATGCGAACCTTTAGGTTTCTGTTGGCTTGGAAACTATAGGCAGAGGTGACAAGAATGATGTAATTTGAGATAACCCATCAGAAATGTTCGATAATAATTTAAGAACTATCTCAGAGAGAATGTCAGTGCATTTTGTATTTTGTTCTGGACCTGTAAACATCTCTTCAGCACTTTTCATCTATATCTGCCTGGCTCTGTAAGTAAGACATTTAGGCCATAGTATCTCTTAGAGATAGATAGGAATATAGCAGGAGTAGTTTAGATGATTTCTGTATTTATGTGAGACTGTTCTGCAATGTTGTTTTAAAATATTTCCTGTGATTCTGAACTCTGTTGTCACTGTGTTGAGGTAATGAGTATTGCCTTGTGCTTTTATTATTTATTATTAAATATATTTAAAGCTTTTAATTGTAACTGGTTTTGTATAGATATATTTAAGCTGTTAGAATACTTGATATGTATTTAGTGATACTGTACAGGCCACTCTAGAATAGCCTTAAAAGTTCTGGTCACGCTTACAATTTGGATAACAGTAACATTGCACAGTAGAATTCGTCACCCTTTGGGAAGGGCCTTAAGTAGCTGATAAGTAAGTAGTGGTTGGTTTCAGTGATTACTAACTTTTAGTCTGGGCAGAAGGGGGCATAACTAATGAACCTATGCCAGGCTTCCCCAGCAGTGTCTGTGTGCTTATATATAAATCAAATCTCAAAGTGTGTGTGTGCCAGCTACTTGGCAGGGACATGAAGCACTGGTTGGACAGAGAGGGTGCTGGAGGCTTTGGCTTGACCACTTGGCTGAGATCTGAACCCTATAGCTGCGCCAGTGGGGATTCTTGTTGGGAATCTGGAGATAGAGGGAGAAATCAGCCCCAGACTGACTGTAATCTCTGTGTGCTCTTAAGGGAATTGTACTTTACTGTATGTGTACTTGTTATCCTCCCAATGTGCATGTCCCTCACTGGTGTTAGTGGTGAGGATTGAGGCTCCTTGATTACTGGGCCAGTGCAGTGGCATCACATATTAGTTGCTTGGCAGTGATGGGATATCCACATCAAACATTGATTGGTTGTTAGTGGTGAGATAGCCACATCACATAATAATTGGTTGTGGTATGGATATTGAATTCATGTAGCTTGTGTATAGTGCTCACTGAAGGTGTTTGTACTCTAAATTAGCCATGCAGTAAACATTCAGAGTTCGTATCATAATTGTTTTATTTATTTATTTATTTTTTAGTCAGGGAGAGCAGGCAAGCATGTCAGCAAAGGAGTATAGCAAGCTGACAAGTAGCTAGTTGGCTGAGATGTGCCAGGCTAAAGGACCGGTGCATGCCAACCTGAGTAAAGGAGACATGACTGCAGCTTTGGTCGCAGCTGCATCAGAGAATAACAACCAGGAGGATGATCATACTGGCTGTGGAGATGAACAACACTCAGAGAATGGACACCTTGACCTTTCCACAGAGGACTTAAAAATCTGTCTGGAGCTAAAGAGACTTGGGTTGGAGGGCAAGCATTTGGAAATGGAAGCAACAGAGAGACAGAGACATCTGGACGCTGAGGAGAAGGAGAGGCAGAGGCAACATGAAATGGAGATGCTGACTCTTCTTCAGAGTCATGTAGGTAATGGGGAAGGGAGTAACTGGACCCCAGAAGCAACAGATGTCAGTAAATTCCTTCCACAATTTACAGAGGGGGATAATTTTGATAGTTTCATTCATATGTTTGAGAGGGTATGTACAGAGTATGATGCTGACCACAGTTCCTGACCCCCTTATTCCATGGTAAAGCTGTAACTGTTCTGTCCAAACTGGCTGATAATGAATTTTTAAATTATAATGTTGTAAAGAATTGTTTGCTAGAATTTTTTAAGCTACCCCCTGAAGCTTATAGAAAAAAGTTTCATGAGCATAGATGCAAGGCAGATGAAAGTGTGTGTGAATATGTTGCTGAACTAAGCACTTATTTTCATAGGTGGGTGAGTGGATGTTAGGTCACCACTTTTGTAGGGCTGGCAGACCTTTTGGTGAGGGAGCAATCCCTTAGCACTTTGCCTGAGGACATGAGGGTTTGCTTAGCTGATAGACAATGCCTTACTGTAGATGATTTGGGGACAAAGGATGACCTATACCTAGCAAGCAGGGTATCACTGCACAGGAAAGGAACACTCAGTGCTACTCATGGGTCTATGGGAACCCATGGTGGGCAGTTCAGACTGCCCCAACAAAATCTGCCATTGGCAGGTGGAGCCACTAGTCCAGGTACACATCACGGACCTAGGGTTAAATGTTTTAAATGCAACCAGTGGGGCCATGTAGCATATAGATGTCCATGGAAGCAAGGTGGGGAACAAAAGGTATGAGAGCCAGTAAGTGGAAATTACAAAATTCCAACAGTAGGTTGTCTTGAGACAACAAGGGTACCAAACTACCACAAGAGGTTATATCCTATCTTAGTGAATGGCAAAGAGACCATTTCTAAGAAAGACATAGCCTCTGACATAACCATTGTGAAGCCTGCAATGGTTACAGAGGAGCACTACTTGCCTGGGCAGTCCACTCCAGTGAGAGCTATAGGAGGGACCCCATTCCAAATACCTTTGGCTAGGGTTCACTTTGACTGGGAGGGTGGAAAATTATGCCAGCAAGTAGGTGTGTATGAGGATATCCCTCCAGATGTAAATGATTTTGATAATGCAGTACCATGTGTTCATGCAGTTACAAGCAGTCAGGCTTGGAGAAAAGCATGTGGGTCTGGTAGCCTGAGGGAGACCCAGACAGACTGCACACTTACAGCCAGGACTGGTGAGGTGGTTACTTCAGGGAGGGAGCTACCCTGTAGCAGTAAGATTGAAGGACAGCCACAGCTGCTTGTGGGTACTGATGTTCCCTTGGGACAGAGAGACTGCAAGGGCAGAGGTGAATAGTAGTACCCAGGCTGACAGTGAGGCACTGCTGTCAGACAATACCAGGCTCATCTCTCAGACCTTACATTACAAGGCCTGAGAGAGGTAGCTAGTGAGGCATCTGATTCTCAAGTGAAGGAGGAATCTGTATACTGGGACAAAGAGCTACTGTATAGAGAGTGGTCCCCTGAGGTAGGGCTAGAGCGTGAGAGAATACAGCATTTGTTAGTGCCTAGAGCCTACAATCTGGCAATTTTAGCCATAGCCCATGATATTCCCTCTGCAGGTCATATGGGCATAAAACATACAATAAGATGTATTATGCAGAACTTCTATTGGCCTGGGATTTCCAGAAATATAACAGGGTACTGCAGGACCTGTGAGCAATGCCAGAAGGTAGGCAAGGCAAGAGGCAAGGTGAAAGCTCTTTTGATGCCTTTGCCTGTGATTGAGGAGCCATTTCAGAGGGTAGTTATGGATATTACTGGGCCTCTGAGTACCCCAAGTTCCACAGGGAAATAGTATATCCTAGTAGTAGTAGATTATGCAACCAGATACCGAGGCAGTGGCTCTGTCCTCCATTGAGGCAGAAAAGGTGACAAATGCTTTGTTAGAGATTTTCAGCAGGGCAGGTTTCCCAAAAGAAATACTGACTGAAAGAGGTGAGAACTTCATGTCAGACCTGCTGGCCTGTCTGTGGAAGTACTGTAGGATGAAGCACCTAAAGACCACCCCCTACTATCCCCAGACTAATGGTCTTGTTGAAAGTTTAAACTCTACACTCAAGACCAAGCTACGGGCATATGCAGACCAGTTTAAGAGGGAGTGGGACAAATATTTGCCCCATCTGTTGTTTGCTTACAGAGAGGTTACCCAGGAATCCAAGGGTTTTTCACCCTTTGTGTTGTTGTAAGGGCATAGGGTGAGGGGACCTCTAGATTTAAGTTGTGATGAGTGGGAAGGTGAATGTGAATCTCACAAGGAGTCTGTTGTGGCATATGTCCTAAACCTCTGGGCAAGGCTCAGGGAACTCATGGGCTTGACTCAGGAGAACTTAGCAGAAGCCCAATAGCAGAAAAAGGTCTGGTATGACATGAATGCTTGAGCTAGAGAGTATGCTGTAATGAAACAGGTAATTGATCTTGTTCCTGTCAGACGCAACAAGCTGCAGGCAGCCTGGGAGGGACCCTACAAGGTGGCAATGAAGGTCAGTGATGTTTACTACATGGTACAACTGCTAGGCAGGAAGCAGGGGCACAAATTTTACCATGTTAACATGATGAAGCCTTGCCATGATAGGGAGGCCCTTGTGCTGAGTGTTTGCAGTGGAGTGCAGTAGGAATATCACAAGGAGTCTGTTGTGGCATATGTCCTAAAGCTCAGGACAAGGCTGAGGAAACTCATGGGCTTGGCCCAGGAGAACCTGGCAGAAGCTCAACAGCAAAAAGTGGTCTGGTATGATAGGAATGCTCGAGCTAGAGAGTATGCTGTAAGGCAACAGGTAATGGTTCTTGTTCCTGTCAGTCACAACAAGCTGCAGGCAGATTGCGTGGGACCCTACTAGGTGGTAAGGAAGTTCAGTGATGTTAACTAAATGGTAGAACTCATTGGCAGGAAGCAGGGGCACAAATTTTACCATGTTGACATGATGAAACCTTACCATGACAGGGAGGCCCTTGTGCTGAGTATTTGCAATTGATTGCAGGAGGAATCCGAGAGAGAGATCTGGTGACTGATCTCCTCAGTGAGGCTTGGACTTACACCTCAGTGGAAGGAGTAGCAATGCACCAGCAGCTATCCCCTACCCAGGTTCAATAAATCCAAGCAGTGTTACATGAGTTTGGGAGCATGCTCATTGGGAAACCTGGGTGCACCCACCTGGTGCACCAGGTTAATACAGGACCCCAAAGGCCTATTAGACAGCACCCTTATATGGTCTCTGAGAGAGTCAAACAGACTCTGAGGGAGGAGGTACAGGAAATGTTTGAACTAGGGGTAATCCAGGAGTCCAGCAGTCCCTGTGCCTTCCCAGTGGTGCTAGTACCAAAGAAGGATGGCAGCACCAGGTTCTGTGTGGACTACTGGAAACTAAATAGTCACACAGAGTCAGATGGTTACCCCATGCCTAGGATGGATGAAGCCCTAGACCAGCTGGCTGGGGCTAAGTATCTTACCACCATTGATCTTACTAAAGGTTACTGACAGGTGCCCTTGACTCCCAGTGCTAGAGAGAGAGGTCAACTTTTGTGACTCCTTTTGGCTTGTATGAGTTCACAAAGATGCCCTTTGGGATGAAAAATGTCCCAGCAACTTTCCAGAGGCTGGTGGATCATATCCTAGCAGGAGCAGGAGATTTTGCCCTTGCTTATCTTGATGATATTGCCATCTACAGCCATTCTTGGCGAGAGCACCTTCAACATGTCAGGGAGGTGATGGGCAGACTACAGAGGGCAGGGTTAACCATTAAGCCCAGCAAATGTCAGGTGGGTATTTCAGAGGTCTCATACCTGGGACATAGAGTGGGTAGTGGTAAAATCAGGCCAGAACCGGCCAAAGACAAAGCCGTTCAGGCAAGGCTTGTACCTGTTACCAAAAAGCAAGTGAGGGCATTCTTAGGGAAAGCAAGGTACTACAGAAAGTTTGTCCCCAGTTATAGTACCATAGCTGCTCCTCTCACAGACCTGATAAGGAAAAACAGGCCAGATAAGGTAGTGCGGACCCCAGCATGTGGGCAGGCATTCCAGAAGCTTAAAGGAGCTTTGGGAGGACCGCCTTTGTTAGCGAGTCCAGATTACAACAAAGAATTTGTTGTGCAGGTGGATGTTTCAAACCAAGAGGTAGGGGCTGTACTTAGCCAGATTCCTTCAGAGGGAGAAGAAGACCCAGTGGTTTATCTCAGTCTTAGGCTCCAACCCAGGGGGAATGCTATGCATCAGTAGAAAAGGGATGTCTATCCATAGTGTGGGCACTGCTGAAATGTCAGCCTTATCTGTATGGAAGAGAAATCACTATAGTTACAGATCACAATTCCCTAACATGGTTACATCGAGCCGGCCAGCAAAATGCCAAGTTGCTAAGGTGGAGCCTGTGGTTGCAACAAAATGATATGACAGTACAGCACCACAGTATGGTTAGCAATGACAACGCAGATGGGCTCTCAAGACAGGGAATGGGGTATTCTAGGGACCTAAACCTTGTCACCACAATAAACAGAACATGCTGAAGGGATCATTTCCTGTCCCAGAGACTTCCCATACTCTGGAACAGAGTACCAATCTATGTAAAACAGAGCTCCTCATTAGCACTCTTCAAGAAAAATCTTGATGATTGGATGGAAAATAGCAAAATCACCCCAGGGATCACATCTGTGGCTCTGCTTGACAGGGGCACAGGAAAATAATTTTCTTGGGTGGCGAAAGCCAGGGTACCTTTT